>NW_010554235.1:0-226 GCF_000687285.1 Phaethon lepturus | reverse complement strand
GTATTTAATTCTCATTACTGAAATCCCTTCTAACCAACACTTAAAACTTATACTACATGCTTAAACCATCTTTATACCCAACATACAGATTTATACATTCTCATTAACTATTATCGCCTGGCCTTTAATAGATAGATGTCACTCTCCCATTCCATGGGCTTCCTCCACTCCTCCAGATGTTCACAAGAACAGGCTATGACTTGGGCCCCATCTGTCCAGCTGGGTG
>NW_010554234.1:30060-33890 GCF_000687285.1 Phaethon lepturus | reverse complement strand
CTTGATGATCTTGAAGGTCCTTTCCCACTTTGGTGATTCTGTGAAATAAGTCTGACAAATCTTCTAAAACTCATTCTGTTTAGTGTACCTGTACAAGTAGTTTCAGTTGCTTCATCTTAGTCCATGCTACTCATATAAACACCATTTTTTATTTGTAGTGTGAAAAACATATTTTCAATACAACTGTGCTATTTCAGAATGCTGTACTTTTCTTGAAGACTACTCTCATCTGTCGTGTTCTTCAGACAGAGACTGGAAGAAGAAAAAGAACTGCAGAATTTCAAGAAATTGGTGAAAAGATGAGCCTCAACCCCTTCAGTTTTTCCCTCACCAGTGTCTTTTCAATTTTTGAAGGTTTGGATTTTCTTCCCAAAGTTCAATACTCATGAGATCTCTTGTGAAATACACATGGAAAAAGAAACTTGATTGTTTTTTTTCCAGAGCTCTTGAGCCTTCCCCATTGCCCACCCCTTCATGCCTAGCACAAAGGAAACATTCCCATGGCTCTCCCTCTTCCCTTCATTTCTTGTATTGATTCCAGCTATCAGCAAAAACAAACCTCCACTGTAATTCCCACTACTCCAGCCATGTTCCATATTCATAACTAATGAACTGTGCTATTCCATTTTTCCAGCAACTACTTTTCTCATTTCTGTACTATGTCTGCATATCTATTTTCTCTCTGGGATTTCTAAGAAAGCTTTCCAAAGACAAAGGACTAAGAAACTCTCTTTGTTAAAGATTTGAGTACAGTAGATGTGGACAGATAGCCAAGTAGAATATCCAGAACCGAGCGGGAGAAATAAGCTACTTTCATAATAGTGCATCCTTTTCAAAAGCCATCTCTCTCCCCTGTCCTTCCAAACAATCTCCTCAAACAGGGAAATTATTTGATCTCCCAGAATATCCTCTAAAGAGAAACCACTGAAATGCCTGTTTATAATTGACACAAAACATGGAAGAAAACTAGCAAGAAAAAAAAAAACAAACACACCCTCAGGAAAGCCATACTGTATAAAAGCAAGCTCCAAAATTATGCTCCATCATCCAATCTTTCTCTGGAAAGAACTCTGGAGTGAACATGAGCAGACTAAATTTTACAGTTTCTGATTCTCCCATTGTAGATAAAACATGCTAGCAAGCTGGGGACACTGTGCAAATCTAAAGCTTAATTCAAAATTGAAGCATTTATTTTAACCAAAAAAAACCTATACTCTCTTAGATACAGCAAACGAAAAATTTTGTACTAACAATTTGTACAGATTTAAAGAAGTGGGGTTTTTTTAATGTTTACTCGGAAATGAATATGAGAGACAAAATGAACATATGTGCCAAAGTATTTTTTTACCAACTTTAAAAGTTTTTTACTGAACAGTACAGTCCTTCCTCTGTATGTCTGGAGCTTCCCCATGTATCTAAACTTACACTACAAACTTGAGAAAACAGAGGTTTTCTCTGCCACCCCTTAAAAATGCATGTGTGTTGCCACACTTGCCATGCAGCATATACCCTGGAAGGAACTCAAATCCAGTTAAATAACTTCTCTACCTCCTAGACAAAAACCACAAAACATTTCCTATGCCTGCTGGGCCACAGAGTAGCAAGCAGAAGGAAGGAACTCCTTTGTAACTGGAGGAAACAGAGGGCAAACCGGCCGCACACACAGTAATGAAACCACCTAGCTGTATTTTGGAGGTTAAAAAAAACAATGCTGCAACATTACCTTTATTACAACGAGCAGCGATATCATTAAAAGGGAAAAAAAAGAGTCAATTTATTTTTATGCAACACTTAAGCAAAGTACAGCAAGTAAATCCTTACCAAAAGAATGTCAAAACTGAGGTAATAGATTTTGTTATAATGAACAATTTAGTCATGCCAAACAGGAAACTAATCTGTCAACAGTTCAGTTTAAATATTTTGAAAACTATACAATTCCCTACAACAAAAAGAAGGTAACAAAATAACCCAACCACTTCTCCACTTCTATTAAAGCCATATAACAGCTCAAATAATTATGCCTTGCTGCTGCAGGCAATTCTCCCCTTCCCATGGGTTTTTATTTGCCAGGTAGAGTAAAAAGACAGTTGGACAATACGGGAAAGCCTGGTACAATTTGAGGGAGGGCGGAGATGGCAGCATGACTGGAAACAGGATATGTGGATTGATACAAAAGACTCATGATAGTACCCCAGAGCAAAGAAGAGCCGTGTTTCACTTGTATACATCCTTCCTTTCCCTTATCTTTCCCATCAGATCTTATGATATAGGGAATATAAACTTAAAAGTGACAGTCCCCTTTGTTTTGTCTCATTTTTAAACACGATCTTTAATGCCTTTTGTGAATGCATATTTGCACTAGCAGTGATCAGTCACAGCAACTCAGATCAAGGTTTGCCTCAGAGTGCTGGTGTGGTCTCTGGGTACTCATTTGGGCAAAGAACTGCTCTGTGCCCTATGTATGACTAGGGCTGTTTTGTAAGAGGAAGGAAAGTTAGTTTAGATTTACAGAAAATGTTCAGAATCTGAATCTGAATCTGCAAACTCTTGTCCCCATTAAAAAATCTCTATCAGAGCACCAGCTGGGGGAAAATGAATTTGTTACTTACGTACAGGCACTTTTTGCTACTCCTGCTGGAATAACATATCACAAGATGGAAATACAGCAATAATAATGCCTAATGCCAAAATGCAGGAGGTCTAGCTGTGAAGGGTTACATTATTTACCAACAATGAAAGAATAATTAAATACTACATACACTTAAGTCTTGTAAACATTTTCAGTCCCTTATATCAACCTCATTGTTTTAAATACTTTGCTAGTTAAATGGCTGATAGATAATAGGATTACAACACATATGACTTCTTAAAAAAAAAAAAATTGTTGCCCTAAATGACAATATGGTTCACTACGAAGAGTGGAAACAATGCAAGGACTAAAGAAGGCTGATAGAAGGAAAGAGATACTTCTATCATTAAAGACAAGAGCTTTAGTTCACCAGACTGCTGTCATGTTTCATCTCTAAAAGAGAGCATTCATTCTTCAATTTTTCATTTATGCACAGAAAGTTTCATCTAATGGAATACAGGGCTGCCTGTTCAAGAGATACCCTACACAAGATGGCTCTATGGAAACCAGCCACCAGTTATATTCAGATTGACACTGTTGATACATCACGTGCACTTTATTTCTATTGCACTGAAAAACGAAGTACCAGGACTTCACTGTCACAGGTATATCCATGAATAAAGCACCTTCCAAACCAGATGTTCCCTCTTCATTGTGGGCCAGAAAGGAAATACATAAACTGTGTGTACCCTCAGCATGACAACTCTGCAGTTATGAAAGGTAGTTTAATTACATTCTGCATGAACTGGGGAAAAAATACTGCTTTCCACTCTCGGCTTCTTCCAGTAATTCTCACTAAATTTAAAGACCCTGCTTACCTCAAATAATTCAAAATATAATTGGCCAAAAAGTATTCCTACATTCCTCATTCATGACAACCATTAAGGATCTTAAATATCCCCAAGAAAATACATTTAAATGATCCTCTTATTAAGTAATAGGATTACCAGCAGCTCCTAAACCAGCCTATTTGGCCAATGGTTTTATTTCAAAGCTATTCTGAGGTATGCTTCATTTTTAACTTCCAGAAAAGTGGTATTTTAAACCTCCATTTGACCTAAAAATGAAAGAGGACCATGCAAGAGTTAATGCAGGTTTTCTCTACTGTGTCTTAGGTGTATGAGTTCAGCATGAGCTAACTCATTACCACTCCTTCCAGAGAGCACATACCGTCAAGGAGAAATAATACTGTTACCTACCC
>NW_010554234.1:0-30029 GCF_000687285.1 Phaethon lepturus | reverse complement strand
ACCTGATCAGCTTTCATGCTGATCCATTTCTGTTAGTGCCCAGTTACTGATGCAGGAGATGGTGAGATCTACTTCTCAGAGATCTGGCTTCCTGACACTGACTCTCCTTTTTGCCACCCTCTGCGCATACCTCAGCAGAGCAGAGCAAAGACGGGTTGTAAGAGAACTGGATCTGTTTTCAGAGAGCTGGACAATGAAAACTGCAGGGAGGAAGAACAAACTCCCAGAGAAAGGACAGCTCTCACGGGATCTCATTATGCCATCGAAACAGTTCTAGCATATATGTCTAACATAACATTCTTTACTACAATCAAAATGGTTTTCGATTTGGATGAAGGACACAAGGCTGAAAAGGAACAGGCGAGGAAATATTTAAAGGGAGGGACTACTAAAAGTTTCTGGTTTCCCTTTTTTCATTCTTGACCCTGGCTGTGAGCTATCTAGGAGTCATCGAACAGTGTAAGACATCAGTCTGCACCTGGTTTTTGTCAACACGGTTTTTATATTTACCACTTTGGCCCAAATAGAAGGCTATGCTTAGATACAGAAGCCCTTGAACATTCTTGAACATACATGTGATGATTCACTAGAAAATTTCCCTCGAAGAATCAGCAGTGTTCTCTGCCCCATACTTGGAAGTATGGTGATTTTAGGCAGGGATTCCTGGCCAGCAGCTAAGCAGCAAACAGTCACGCTCCTCTTTTCCTTCCCCCCTTTCTCACCTCCTTGAAGATGCTGCTCCTAAGCTTAGCAAAGGGACAATATGCTAAATGGGAAGGTACAGCCACATATGGTAAAAGCCACAATGCACATTAAGTCATAAAATTATTTTCCCTCTGACCTGCTAGCTCTCCAGGAAGAAAAAATTCATCTGCCATCTTGCAGTAGTGCAGGCAGACAAAAGTGGGTGGATTCTTGAGATGGAGCTGCATTTTCCCTGCCAGTGATCAAGCTCAACACAACTTCAAGACAAAAGAAAGATCCGTGAAAAGGCAAGGTTTACTGGGCAATTAGACCAACAATTTCTACAACACTGATGAGAGGTCTCATCTAGCTCCCTGAGGATACCGCATCATTTGAAAAGGAATAATTTAAAATATCTATCGTTCAGATTTGCAGGGAAGATCAGCTTGAGTTGCAATGCAACCACAGAAATGTTATTCTCTCCATTCTTAGACAAGTATTGGATTTAATACATGAATATGCTGCTGACTTTTTTTTAATGTCTGTCTTTGCTCTTTCCATCCCTCTAATTTTATTATCAAGCATATATATATATATATTTTTTTTTTTTTTACATGTAAGAAAAAAAAATTATTGCCTTTTACTTACTGGAAACTGGAAAAGTTGTTCGCAAAAGATTTTTTGCTACAATTGCTAAAACTTAAATAGAATCTGTATACCTCCCTGCAAAGGAGAAGTTATTTTCCTGTGTTCTGTCAGAGAAAATGAATCTTATACTGCTTGGGCAATGGGTGACAAGAGACTAACCAGCAAAGCCACATATGAAATAGTATATCATCAAGAAAATAACATCTCTTCACTCAGGTCTGCTTTGCCCCCTATTTTTAGAATGCATAACAAGAACAAAAAACTAAGTTTCTCTACAACTGCAAAATGGACACCCAGGTTTTTTGATGGTTCTGCTAACTGGCAGCAGTCTCTCTGCACCAGATTATCTGTTCAATTTCAGCAGAGAATTGCCTTTAGCAGGTCAGATTTACCCTGCAGGCAAAGGATAGCTGAAATTTTGACTCCGTGCATTCATTCCTGCGATAGCCTGGCCACAGAAGGAAGTCCTTCCCAAAGGTTGTTAATTCAGACTTACCACACATTGAAGCGAGGCTACTCCTGACTGGGCTGTTTAATAGCGGATGTATATCAAGACACCAAGGTAGCTCACACCCTGCCTCACTCTTGGGACAGAGTACTAGATACTCTACCATTCCAGTGAAGTTGGCAGGAGGAGTTCAGGGAGGAGCAGAACACACACTGACCTGCAAACAATTTGGGCATGTCACTGACTGCAAAAGTAAGTAATATTTAGCTATAGGAGTGATGGTGCTTAATCCTCTAAGCAGAGTATATTGGAGTTGTAATTATTATTATTATTAAAGTAGCAAGAGTAATATGACCATCAAGAAATAGCTTTTATTAAAATATTAGTAAAGGCTGGAATTTATTTAAAAAAAAAAGATTCAAATATAGTCAGTTCTCAGCTATTCACAGTGGAGGTTTCTCAAGACTCTGCCTTCTCCATTGCTGGTAGCAACAGAGCTGCTGAAGCAAAGTGCATATTTTATTGAGTCCAGCTCTCTTCACAAATGTATTCAAAAGATTTTCAGAAATGAATAGCCCAATTTCCCTGGATTTGATGCCATCTCATGTTTGTTTTTTTATTACTTCTGTCCCCTCCCACGTTACCTTCCCAGAAGCAGAAGTAGACTGCGTGTAGAAACTTGGGGGATTCTGCACAGAATCAGTCCTTTGTCATGGGAAGCAGCTGCTGTAAGGGTGACAGTGGTAGATGTGAGGATCCAAGACATATTCAAAAGTACAGATATGCATCATAGGTTTTTTTCTTCTGTCTTCATAACAGTCATACTGACAAGCTCCTCTGCCTACAGTCACGCTAGGATTATTCCCTAGAACAGCTGGCAGCCTTGTTCGCCACTTAGGTCATCTGGCTTGGCTTATATTAGACACATAAGCATAGCAAGAGGTGATGATTTTGTTGAAGATGGCAGTCAGATGAAAGTTGCTAGTAATGCTGCAACTCCACGAGTCTGCTACTTGTGTAAGAACAGAGCTACTTCCCTGCTCAAATCAAAAGAATAAACTGAATCGTGAATCTATGCCAAAATATTCTTGCCATTGCACAAAATAAAGTTCAGACAAGAAAAACACTGTATTCTTAAAAGGCATGCAAAAACAAATTTATAGAGCATAGAAGGAGGTGGACCATGATGCTCTATAGCCAATCAATAATCAAATGAAATCATGTGCTGAAAATGCTACTGAAACAGCAGAAAATACAGAAGGTTTCATTTCAAAACACAAGGGAATGCCCTCAGAAGAGTAAAGCCCTCACTTCTTAGGTGACCAAGGGAAAATACAGCACTAAAAGGAAACATGCCATTCAAAAATCTGTACCCTACAGAACAGACAACTATTTCAAAATATGTTCTAATGACATTTCAAAATACATGCTTCAAAATGCTATAGCATCAGTACTGTTATCTCAATGCACAGTGCAGTACTGGACCATGTACAGCTTCTTCTCAAAGAATAGATATCTGACAAAAAAAATGGTATCTATGAATAACCGTCTCATGGAGCTATCTTCTGGATACTTTTTTTTGTTTGTAAATTATTTTAAATGGTCCTTATGTATTGAGACAGGGGATTACCAGTCCCCTTCCCTGCATCCTGCAAAAAGTCTCACATCATTGCTTATACTCTTTCCAGAGTAAAATTCCATACTTGTCTGTCCCCAACATCTGAAAAATGATGCTGTTCTCTCTGGAATACAACACTGCTCTTCTGACAACAAGGAAGCCATCAACCACCAGTCAGTTTTTCAGCTTCTCTTGGCTCATTCACACACTCTAGACTGGTACCTTGCCATCTTAATTTCACTCTTGAAAGATGCTTATCTGTGAAGTACTACAGACATTTCATTGCTACAGACAACTAGCTGCAATTTATGGATAGAAGAGACAAGCTCCTTCATGAAGAAATAATGTGTTTTTAATGTTTTACTCATTCTTGCCTTGAACGCTAGCTGAAGACAGAACATCCTTCTTCTCCACTTGGCAGCACTGTTTTTCTTCACACCAGCTTTGCCTCAGTTTTTAATCAGTATGGCAATACAGAACATGAAGACAAAAGAAAAATAGCACTATGTATGTAGAAATGGAAACTGCATATCACAAAAGGAAAAGGGAGTTGAATCTGCTCCTATCTGTGTACCACCCAAGAATACTGAAGGACCCAGCACATCATTTTTATTGAAGTCTTGGTAAAAAAATTGTCATAAAATTTACCATTATAGATGGTACTGCTAGTTCAGTGCCTCCTTTTAAGGGGAGATCGATTCAAGCAACTTCAGATCCACGTGCTTGACCTCAATGGCAAGTACAGGTCAAAAACAATTCTCAAGGAAAGATGACAGACGCAATATGTGTGTCACAATATGTGACAGTGACAGAAAGGTAAATTACCCCAAACAAACCTCTGATGCAATTACTGATGGTTAAAAGAAAAACACAGGATACCTTATCCATGCAGATACTTGGGGAATTATTATTTCAGATGGGGATTAGTACAGATATTGTAGGAATGTTAAAGAACCTGAAGGAAAGATAAATCGGGTTATCCTTGAAAGGCAAACCACTGGGCTGAAAGTAGGTGGGCAGCCTACTCTGTGTCTTGAATTATTTATTCTTAATACCTTCAATTCAGTGGGATTACCATCAATTCATGCAGTGATCTAGCAGGGTTCATCACTACATTAGCCACATCAGTGTCAAGGCTGCCATCAGACTGAATTACAACAGCAAGGTTAAAAAAAAACCAAACCAAACTGATTACAAACCCAACCAAACCCCACAATACTGTGATATGACAAAGGAGAAACAAGTAATCCAGAACAATCAACATCCAAGTTGTCTGTCCCCATCAGAGGAACTAACCAGGCCAGACAAGGTATGGGGATTCTGTGCCAGGGGTCACTACTATAACATTCATTTTTCTTCCAACAGTGCAGCCTGCCAGGAAGCCTTTCACACATCACAATTCTCTATTAATCCTCATGGCTTTTGCATATTTATACTGAAGAGCCACCTTCTTTTTTCTTACTGGATTTTCATCATTAACTGCTCAACTCGCTGTGATAGCACTATGCCTTTAAGTCTGTGACTGTTATTTGCACATACTTTAAGAAAAACTCAAGCACCATTCATAATATACTTTTACAAATTTTGCTGAACATTCAAGCTCAGATCATGAGGCGAGGCATTTTGTATGCTCTGATACTTTGACTGAAGGCCACTTATCTCTCTTTACTTCACAGCTGCATTTAAGCCTTCCTCTAAATCGGTGGAGACAGAGGACTGGAAGATCTCTGTACACTAAGTGTCGTTGCTGGCACTGGAACTAATAATCATAAAATGGCCATGAAAACCTTTAGGCTGGAAGTTATTAGGTTCATAGCTTGTACAGGAATGATTTCTGAACTGGGCTCTCAGCAGATGTTTTGTCCTCAGTACTCTTCACACTTGCACACTAGAGCACTGCAAATGTATTAAGCTGATTATATGTCATGACGATCTGTAACAACACAGGTCTTAAGACTTGAGGATACAGAAAGTTCCGTGGGGTTCAACCTTCTCTGCTTCAGTCTTAAAAATTGTCCTCTGTTTCCCTGTTTTTTATAGCTCTGATCCTCAAATGTACAAAGACTTGTTCACTCTACTCTGGCAGTGTGAAAGAATCCTAAACACACTAAAGTATGCTTAACTTCAAGTATGCATGTGAGCAGCCCTACTGACTTTGATACACATCTCATGTGCTTTGTTGAACTGCAGCTATAAAGGACTAGGCCTTTTTTTTTTTTTCTTGTGGTAAAGAAAAAGTCCCTTGCTCTTCAGCTCAAATCTGCACTGGAATGAATTCTCGCCTGCTGCCCTGCACTGTGCTGTCATGCTCCACTGCAAACAAATACCTATTTCAATACATGTCAGATTACCACTGGTCTCAAGGAAGACGGTGCTACTTGCCTATCATATCTCTGGACCTCTTTTTGCATTACCGTTGCCTTTTTCAGAATGCGGAAATCAAGTCTGCGCGCTAGTTCAGTAATCTGTTGTTCAACTCATATAATTTTGCCTTTTCAGCAAGGCTGACTGAGCAGCTCAAACACCAAGTAATGCTCTAGCTGGTGCCATTATCACCACCAACCTTCTTCCTAAAATGGTTTACACATGCATTGCATAATGGTGGGGCAGCACAATAATAATAATAGTTATCAGCCTGTCTATAAAGCACTCAGCACTCTATAGGAACAATAAGCAGCTGTGAGTACTGAATTATGAAAACCTGGACTCTTTCTGCATTGTATGAGGTGCCAAATCTTCTTCAAGTCAGACAATCTAGGACAAGCACTTCTTTCAACTTCCACATGATGCAGACTCAATTCTGTCAGGCAGTTTCACTCCAAACTTCTCTAACCTATCCTTGTTTGCCAAACAGGGAGAGGTGTGCTTCAAACCTCTGGAGATAGAGGAAAACAGGGAAAATAAGGACTTGATTCATACATAACTTTCTCAAAGTACATAGGTAGCGAGAAACCTAGAAAGAAGCCATTCTAGAGAGAAGTATGGCAGGCAAGGAAAAGAAACAAAACAGGACAGAGACAGAGCTGGTCCAGGACAAGAGAAAGAATGGTTACAGAGAGAAAATATTTTAATATCGAGAGACATTAAGAATCCTCCAGGTGAATTAAGGTATACAAATATTTCCTTTGTGTGTAGCAAACCTTGCTGAATACCATCAGCATTTATACAAAGTAAAATATTTAAAATAGTGACTTTGCATCCAAATCCGTTGCAAGCACTTAAGACACCCTGGGCTATGCTCATAAAACACTGTCCACTGATAAGTACATTGTTATAGGTAAAGTTCTTCTATCTACCTTCATCAATAGTAAGACTGTGCTCAAAGTAGTCTTTCTCTCACAAGACTGTACCTGAGAAGCAGGACTTTTAAACCGTATTGATCTGACAGCTACGACAATGCAAGCATACACTCATTTGGCAATGACAAAGGTGAACATATTCAGGATCTGGTGACATTCCTCAAAATCTTCACCCCACTGAACAGTAGCAATCGTCACTGCACCTGCATACGTCCTTCGCAAACACCTGCAAAGACTGGAGGAATAAGAGTAATAGCAGCATCACAACCTACAGCAAACACCTGTGTTTATGCAATATACAAATCGCAGTGAATTCATACTGATGCCATTCCTCAATTTGTTAAAAAAAGCTTTGATTGCTACAATAACACAGAATAGCATTAGAAATAGCATGGCAGGATCAAAAGAATTAGGGACAATAAATCAGTCATTAACAGATTGAAAAGGAACATGATTGAAAAAAGGTAATCCTGTAAGAAGAAAGTACCTTTAGCCATGCATAGAAACACCTCTCCTTATTTCTGCAAAAGGCAATGCCAATCCGTAAAACTACTGTAAAATTCTGGATTAGCTCAATGACCTGGAAGAGTTTAACCAGAGGGCTGTAACAAGAGGGGCTGACAAACATCGCTCTGATATTTCTGAAATTTGGTGTAATTACATAAGCATTTTATTCTAGATCTGGAGAGGGCTTTCAAACTAATCTTCATCATCCTGAGCTACTGCAGTTTTGTGCATATACTGTGGCAGCCTTGGAGAGCACCACATGGATGTTGTTCAGAAAATCCACAGAAGGATGCACTCCAAATGCTTATTTAATGCACTCCAACTGCTAGTGGGTGCTGAGTCTGCAGGACTAGACCAGACTAGAGTTACCCCGGACTAAAAAAAAAAAACCCAACCAAACAAAACCAAAACAACTTAAAAAAACCCCAGCTATTTAGGGTTGTTGACAGGAGCATATCAGGAGCCCCAGTTACTGGCTAGGACCACAGAGACCTGAGCCCAGGTTGCCTGTGCAACTTTAATTCTGACACTTCTGAGAATGTTCATGTCTGACTTTCAGCCTTCAGATATTTCTACAATTTTCCTGCCCCCCAGCCCTATATGCCCTTCCCTAAGAGTTTGGTTTAATTAAAGCAAACCTACTGGCAAACAGACAAATTTTTAATCATGCACTTCCCCACCAGCAGTTTACACGTGTTTTCCAGAGCACAGGTATAACAAGTAGCAACAGTGTTGGATAAGTGCTTCTAAATGCTGTGATTGACCAAATGTCATTTGCAACATTTAGTGTTTTTCCTTGATAAGTGGAAGAATCAAGAAATGGCAAAAATGCATCAGCTTAATTTTTTCAAAAGAGAAGCTGCAAGCTGATGTCAGGAAAGAAATGCAAAGTAAATGCAACTAAAACTCTGTTTGGGTCTACACAGCACATGAAACGGTAATTTCAAGTTAATTGCTTCCTTCATTTCAAATTAATATCCCTCAGACAACAGCAATTAAAAAAATCATCCTTGTTAACTGTTTTATTGCTCAAAGCACTTCACTAAAGATTACTTAACTCTATACACCCTATTTACATCGAATGTGTATTCTGAATAGGTCTTTAATGAAGCATTCTAATATCATTCGCTTTCAAAAGTTTGGTAAATACTATTTAGACTTAAAGCTTGCTGGTGTGTACTTGCGTGATTTCCTCAATCTCCACTATTTCCACACGTGGTAGCATATTCTGGTGCATAACTGGTACCTTAAGGAAGTAAACTGGAACAAATACTTCCTATGGCAATGAAGTCTCTAACTTTCAGCTGTAACCTGGTAAGTAGTTCTTTGGAGGTTTCGCAAATGAAAATTTTCAGAAACTTACAGTTTAGTGGACTTCCACAGGGACAGCTAAAGGCACAACTCTGAGCTCAGGACAAGCACCTGCCAAATTCGATGTTCCGGCTCCAACCATGAATATATTGAAACAATTTAACAGAAATACTTGATTTCAAACACTGAGAAGAATACTCATTCTTACTCTTTTGTCACTAAATCTTTTTCACTTTTGTTCTTTAACTGTAAGATGATGAAACACTTGATCATCAGAAAGAAGAATCAAAAGAATTAGGGACAATAAATCAGTCATTAACAGATTGAAAAGGAACATGATTGAAAAAAGGTAATCCTGTAAGAAGAAAGCAGAAAGAAGCACAAGATCTATTGTCACAAAAGAAAAACACAAGCAGTAGCACCGCCCAGAGAGATTGTGGAGTCTCCATCCTTGGAGCTTTTCAAAACCTAACTGGACATGGTTCTGGGCAATCTGCTCCACCTGACTCTGCTTTGAGCAGCTGGGTTGGACTAGATGGTCACCAGAGGTTCCTTCCAACCTGATAGTTTCTGTGATTCTGTGATACCAACCAGTTTTTAGGTCTCAGGTCTCCAAACCATGAAGTACGAAAAAGACATAAATCCATTAACTTTGATGGTAGGCTTAAATGAAATGTTAATAAATGAAATCTCAGACATGCTGGCTCTTGGGTAGTTTAATTTCTTTGTTAAACCCAAAGGCAAGTGACAACTAAGAAGGAAGAAATGAGACCAAGCAGAATTGTTGAACTAAATAATTTCAGTGCTTTATTTAAGCAAACTTTTCCAAACAAACCCATAGCAAATTCCAATTTAAACAGTATGGCCTAACAACACCTCCTTGCTTTAGCTATCAAGTATGGGAAACCAGGACAAGCATTTATGGGGTCAACGACCAGAAAACACAGTAAGAACATTACAGCAACAAAAGAGACGGGTTCAAATGGAGAAGACATTTTTCAGAAGCCTTTCAAAAACATATCTTTGTAGATCACACAGCATGCTGGCATGAATCTGATAAAGCAGCCTCATGCCAAATAAAGTCTTTTAAGTACCCATGATATTCTCATAAGGACCACCTTGGGCAAGAGTTAGCTCACCTAAATCTGATTAAAAAACTGACTCCAGTTGCCTCGTAGCAAGTATTTAAATTGACTGGTTTGTGCACCTAGCCTGCGGCAAGGATAAAATATCTACAGCAAGGGGAGACAAAACACCTACCCTACAAATCTTCTTAGACTTAACTCTGTTGAGTATCTTTGAAGCAAGTTTACCAGACTGAATACATGACACACAGGGAATACTAGTAACTCAGGGAAAGGAGTGACTCTGCAGAAAGAAGCACAAGATACATTGTCACAAAAGAAAAACAGAAGCAGTAGCACCACCCTGAGCCCTGGGAGCTGGACCTGGAAAAGAATTCTCTTTCAGCATTCTTGATGGTACCTGAGGTACTTCAGAGGACAACTTGCTTCCCAGGTCAGGATGGTTTTTGGCACACTGATATCTATATATTAACCGGTCCTACCTCCACTGCAAATACACTGGTCTCTTGTCTCCCACAATCAGGTTCTCTTCTTGCACCAGAAAAAGCCACAGGCTCTGTAAAGCCATCTCAAGATCCCTCTCCTACTAATCCTGGACATGGAAAAGTCACAATAATAGATAGGAAATCACATGCTTCCTAGGGACCTCTCATGGAGAAAGAGGGAGTAGAGGGACATTTTAGAAGCACACTCATGAACTTCTAAATTATTATTCTGGCTGTGATGCCAAAATCCAGAAATTATTAGCTAAAGTACCAGCTCTGAAGCCTCTGGAAAATGACACACACATATTACATATTGGGGCAGGAATAACGCCAGGAAATAAAATTTCTGGTAAGCAGTCGCACAGTATGACATTTTCCCTACCCATTAAATACAGTACTTAACATTCTCAGTTTTATTTATATTTGTTCTTTATGGAGGAGTAGATGTTTTCGTTAATGTAGAAATTGCTATCTTAATTAGCCTAAAATTTTGGTTTTAATATTATAGAAGTTTTTGTTTAGATAAATATTAACCACTGCTGCTGCAATGCCATGTGAAATCTAGGCACATTTTTTTAAATGTTCACCTGATTTGCAGCTGGCACTGTAAAATAAAACACAATAGAGACTACTAAAATTCACAGCAGTGAACTATACCAAAAATGATAGTTGCTCGTCATGCACACTAACAAATTACTATTACATTCTGCATTTATGTCGTCTTTGAGGAGCTGAAAGATCATGCTACTTATAATGGCACAGACTTTGTCTTTAATAACAGCTAAAACTCTCAAGAAAATCTTATGAATTACTGCAGAAGTGAAATATTTAAATTTTTTAGAATAGCATATGTTTCTTGCAAGGACAGATATGGCTTGAGAAAATAGTATCATTACTCACATTCAGGAGTAATTCTTTCGAGGGTGCAAATCACAAATATTTAGATCATCTTTCATGTCAAACTTATGCAGCAGCAAAATACTTTCCAGGACAGATAATGTAAAACAGAAGACCCAATATCCCTGTTTTAAAAATATTTCCAAAAAACTACATGTAAAATGCAAAAAGGTAAGTTGCACAGTTTTGAGCCGGAGGAGGTGTACCCGTTTTTACACTGCCTGCAATTATGGTAAGTTTTAATACAAAGATAGACACTTGCAAATTTCGGCTGCTTTGCAGTAAGAAAGAAGAGATGAAAACTTTTTTTAACATGATTTTTTTTTTTTTTTTTTTTAATGACAAATATATTGCAGACAACATTACATGCTGGATAGAAGCAGAATGACTGATATATTCACACCATGGACCCAAGGGGCTTTCTGGTATGGGCAAAGTTGAATAACTGAGGTTAAACTCCAGGCTGTCTTTCAAATTAGCCTGACAGCATGGTATACAGCAGATATCAATCATTACAGCAGAGGCTCATTTTGTAAGCTAAAGTTAACACTGCTTTTAACAAACTTGAGTCTCAATGTGGCCAAAAGGAGACTTCATCTATCTAGCTTTCAAGCTGTACTGGGTGCAAGTGTCAAGGTTTTGGTAGCAGAAGGTGCTGCTGGGATGGTCTCTGAGAAAGGACCAGGGGTTGCCCTGTGCTGGACACAGACACTTAAGCTGGCTCCAACAGACCCACACTGGCCAAAGCTGAGCCCATCAGTGACACTGGTGGTACCTCTGTGGTAACATATTTAAGAAAGGATAAAAAGCACTGCACAGCAACTGAGAGAGAAGACTGAGAAAATGCGAAAGGAACAGCCCTGCAGACACCCAGGTCAGAGAAGGAGGAAGGGGAGGACGTGCTCCAGGTGCCAAAGCAGATATTCCCCTGCAGCCCATGGAGAGACCATGGTGGCACAGCTTGTCCTACATATTGTCTGTATATTTGCATCTGTTTATCATAGAATCATAGGATAGTTTGTGTGGGAAGGGACCTCTAAAGGTCATCTAGTCTAACCCCCCTGCAATGAGCAGGGACATCTTCAACTAGATCAGGTTACTCAGAGCCTCATCCAGCCTGTCCTTGGATGTTTCCAGGGATGGGGCATCTACCACCTCCCCAGGCAACCCGGGCCAGTGTTTCACCACTCTCATTGTGAAAAATTTCTTCCTTATATCTAGTCTAAATCTGCCCTCTTTAAAACCATTACCCAAAAGACTCTCAATTCACCATTTTGACAAACAGCACAGAATATATTAATTCCTGTACTGGTTAATACCATTATTCAAGGCAATACAGATGTCTTTGGATTGGTCAGAAGACCAGCTTGCTAGGCTAAACAGCTCCTTTCTCTATTTTCAGGAGCATGGAGAACAGTGTTTCTTTCTACCAGAAATAAAGATTAAAGTTACTGGTTTTGTCTAAAATGGTATTTTTTCTGAAATATCAAGATAACTATGCTGTCTAGCGATTCTAATTAAACCCACTGCTACTTTGCTGTAAATAATTATGCTTATCACAACATGTACTTCATAAATCTTAGGCAAGCTCTGTATTGCTGTCTTCCAGCTTGTCATATCTTCCTGCCTTTTCCCTGTGTCAGCAAGTAAAATAGTCTGTGGAAGGCAAAAGAGACACCTAATTTTTTAGAGGCATCTCATCCGGAAACAAGGTGTATCAAATAGAAATGCAAAAAGAGTAAGAAGGAGGAATGCAGGGAATAGCCTCAGGGTCCTCCTGCCATTTCTAGCAAAGCTAAGTCTGTGAAAACAATACAGGCACTGTAGGGAACTGAGGCAGATGCAGGGGGAGAGACCTGGTGACATGAATTTGTTGTCAGTTTGCTGCTTGCACGGAGCCAACCACCCATGTCTTCCGAGGTCTGGACTTTGCCACTATGATCACTGCTTGCAAGTTTAATTACTATGGGTGTAACTTTTTAGTAACTACTGACAAGGACAGCTTTGTAGAAACTTGCTCAAAATAACTGTATAAATGATAATTGACCCGAGGTTTTAATAAGGGAAGTTTCAGTTGAGTTGTGGAGGTAGACCATTACATCGATGGGTCAATTAAATAGCAATGCCATTTTATTTCTACTTCTAAAGACTTTGTCCAGACTTAACACAGATGTCACCCTATGTTCTGTAGAGCCTAGGGCATCCCTCCCACACACCCAAGCTGTCCTAACTCAGCCACAGCTATATAAACTACAATTTCCAAAGGAATAAGCTTGAGAATATGAAAACAATTTCCCAGTGAAGTGCTAAAAAGAGATAGTTAAAAATAGCTTGCTCATCAACACAGCCCTCTTCAACCAGCAATACATCTATCCCATAGAAACAAGGGAAAAATCAGAAGAGGAAAGAATTCACTCACAGGCTCTCTTCCATGTCCTCAAAAAGAGAAAGTATTTTGTGCTCCTTTTATCTACTTGATAAGTGTAAGGAGGTTGATTTGTTTTTATTTTATAAAACAGTTCTTGTCCACTGACACAGCTTGTGTTTCCTACTGCTAATCTAGGCCCTAACTGTGCAACTTGCTTCTTGTGCTGAGCTCTCAAAAGATCAAACTCTGAGCTAATCCCAGAACTTCTGCTGCCACAAGTCATCTCCCAAGTTGTTTAAAAGGACCAATACATGCAACAATGAAAAATACATAAGTCATGTATGTCCTAGTAAGTTCTTAAAATTATGGAAACACTTTTATCACCCAAAACAGCAGGATCTATGGAGTCTGGAACAAAGCAGCAGAGAAATAATCTTATTTATCCATGAAGAGGGAAGCCTAATCTTAAAACATTTCAGACTAATAAAATATCAGGACAAAGCCTGCTTTTGTTATAAAAAGGAAATTATTAGACTATGGGAATCACAACAGAGGATAAATCCTCTTCTGTCCAAGTTCTGGGCCTGTAAGCAGTTCCAAGGAAAAGTAAAATTACACCAATGTCTATATATCATTATCGATAATGTACCCATAATAAGTCTCAGCTACAGAGCCTCTAAATTACCACTGAAAACTACTATTCTACTCTGAATAAAAACGTAGCTACCTTTGTGGGGCAGGAGTAAAAAAAGCATTGTGGAAAACAAAGGTTTCTGCTACTTACTATTTATGAAAGATAATCAATAGCATAGAACACATACATTCATATTTTATGGTCTACTGCTTTTTAATTCTGGTTCTCTAAGTGTCATAATTGAGTATGATTTATCAATGCATTTCCAAAGAGTCAATAGAGTTTTGCTTAATATATGTTATAGCTTGCCAGATGCACGAAAGTTTTCCATTAATAATGTGGTACCAATTCAAAATTTTGTGTCTTGGTGCGAGACTGACAACAGATTAGCTATTATGTTAAAATTAGAAACCATTCAACGCCACCAACCAAGTAAAGTACTTAATCATATAGTTCTTTTAAGAACAACAACAGTCCCATTGCACTACAGGGCAAAGTTATAAAACATATGATTAAAAGCAATTAAATTAGGTACAAATCACAAAGAAAAATGTATTTTGAAAAATCTCTAAAGCATACTGGAAACAAACAGGTTTGTGAGACATGGAAGGCTGAATCTTTGTTGCTAGAGTTTCTGTCATGTACGAAAGCAGTAATGATAAAGAAAGATCACAGCTGATGCACTTTTCAAAAGCATAGATGATGCCAATGAGGTCATGCTTTTTAAAAGTCACCTCCAAAATTATAACATAGAGGTTTAGTGTAAGTATTAACATAAATTTAATTTTTGGTGTATTATAAATTAAACTTTGAACCTTCATGACAGTCTGGTAAATAGCCATGTACAAATGACAAATTCAATCTAATTTCAGAGAAAACTCCTATAGCCCTGAAAGAGTCTCCACATACTACATCCACAAAAGACTGACAATAGCCCTGATACATAGTAAAATCCTTTTCCTCCCCTACCCTCAGAGAAGTACACACCCCCACACTCTCCCCGCCCCCCAACAAAAAAAACCAGTAAGCCCTGATCAGGTGGGCTTTGGATGAACAGGAAGTATGGGAAGAAAGCATCCACCACCAGAAAAATCAATTCTAGTCATGAAATCAGAAGGAAAAAGAACTGTTGAACTCTTTAAGAAGAAAAAGCAACAATGTTCATTTCTGCAAGAGGGGACCAAAGACAGATGCAGACAGTTAGAAAAAAGGATATTGTTCTGTGTCTCCCTTGTGCTACCTGCAGTAAAGAGAAATCAACGTAGGAAGATTTCCAAGGCTTGTTGTATGCTCTTGAATTATCAGAGGTTCCTGCCAACGCCACCATGAAGAACCATGCCTGCAAAGTGGAAGACTGCACTGCAGCAACTGCAGAAGGCTAGGGGAGAAAGCTAGAGAGGAAAGAGATCCCGTGTTAATCCTAGGATTAAAGAAGTTTGAACTATGAGGCTCCATCTCTATGGAGAGCACCAAGACAGATATCTTGTAGCCAAGAAGTATGTTGGACAGACGCACAAAAATGGCTGACTCACACAGACACAGGAGGTTTGAAGGGCAAGTCCTACTTTTTCATACCTGAACACAACAGTTTCATAAATAGCCATCATGGATAGTGCATCAGGGATACTTATGGAAACTCAACCATCACATTAAAGACATGCTCTCTACAACTCAGAAATACTAACTTCAATTTTTAAAGAGAAAAAAAACACCCTGTGTTCCTTTGACCATGAAGACAATAAAATAGAAAATGCAAAATAACGGGTCTGCCTGCTTATTACTCTGATGGGAAATACTGCTTTGACCTGCATTATGCCTTTATACACACATAATATGCTTCTCCTAAAATAACTGTATGCAGAAAAAGAATAATTTAGAGAGGTAACTTGCTTTATCTTATAAAATCTGGAACAAGGCTTTATTTGTCTACTCAGAAGTGCAGACCATAGCCACTGCCCACAAGTCACCCACAGTACCCCAGAGCAGAACAGCACCCAGTGAGACCTTCGTTGGAACAGCCTCCATCTTCACTCCAGAGACGGTGAATATTGTGGCCCCGCCTCAGCAAGTGACATTTAAATGTCTGAATAAACCCCAGCTTAACCCCAGATCTTTCCTGGATCACAACTAGAGTGGCTCAGCATCTGGCAGGATTGAGCCCTAAGGACATATGGAAGAGGAAATTAGCAACTTCAATTTAAATGCTAATACTTATTCTTCCCAGTGAAAATTAAAGTATAATAAGTGATCTCTCATCACACAGAAACAGCCTTGATTGTTATTTAATGATCACAACTAATAGTTAGAAAGCATGAAATGAAGCTAATAAATCTTCTGTTGAGCCTTAAATTTTCAACAAACAAAAGTACTCAAGGCTTTCAAAAACAGTTCAGCCTGACTTTCTTC
Organism: Phaethon lepturus; assembly: GCF_000687285.1. Classification (NCBI taxonomy): domain Eukaryota; kingdom Metazoa; phylum Chordata; class Aves; order Phaethontiformes; family Phaethontidae; genus Phaethon; species Phaethon lepturus. The sequence goes on along the minus strand of NW_010554234.1, from coordinate 13,639 downwards.
ATCTTAAACTAAACTTTCCATGATCTTCCGCCACAGAGCCACATACTGGCATCACACAATTAAATTAAAAAACCAAAACGTCCAGCTACTTGAACAAATTTAAGATTTTTTTTTTTTAATGTTACCTAAGCAATCTAAAATACATCATATACTATGAAATTCAAATTTGTACATCAGCACTATTCACCACGGGATCTGTTTGCATTTCAGTGATAAATTAAGAAATAAGACGAACACTTCGGAAGTAGTTTTTCTCCTTTCTTACTCCAGCCTCCTGGGAGAATATAAATACAGTTTAGTTGGTTTGGGTTTTAGCATATCTAAGCTATGTTCTAAGAAAAGGTAAGTTGAGGATGACTTTTGTTGGACAGTTAAATAATTTTAACAATTAAACAATTAAACAGTTTAATAATTTCTTAAAAAAAATAGTCATCATGACTGCTTCTCCCACCACCACCCTTGGGAAAGGGAAAGATGAAACAAACACAAGCTCATGAGACTCCAAATTGTGGGACTTCTGAATCTTAGCAGTCAGTACTTATGTTATTTGTGATAGCTTGAATTAATTAGTCATGACCGAAATGGCTACTTAGTTCAGTAGAAACTTACTAGTTTATTCAGAAACTTTTAACAGTAAAATATCAATTCACTGAGAAGCATCCATTCTAGAAGCCTCTTCATGGAAAAAAACACTTCTGACAGTAACTTTAATTACATAAAAACGATACTGTCATTACCTAACACATGAGAACTCTGTCATTTTTGTTGGTAATATAAACATACATGTGCATGCGTATGTACGCATGAGAATTAAAACACTCCCCACAAACTACACCCCCAGTATAAAACAACATAAACTTTCTCCAGAATTAAAAAGCATATGTAAAATACAACAGAAGCAACGCAGTTCTTTTTCAATCTTATATACTCTTTAAGTAGAGACACAGGCACCAAACCTCCACATTCAGACCACAAATGGTGCTACAGTCCACTGTAGACAGAATATTTCCAGAAAGAAAACTGTGTCTCTTACAGGCTTAAACTATTCTTTGTAACCTGTCTAATAACAGACAACATTACAGGTATTTGCTTTAGGTTACCTTCCTCCCCTACTCTCCTCAATTTACTACTTCTTCAACAGAACAAGTCAGGTGGATGGCCTCAGTGTTTGGATACTGAGCTCATGTCAAGGCATGGAAGATGCACCACATCACAGCTGTGGCGCTCGGCCTATCAATACAGGCCAGTTGACCTGATGGTATAAGTTACATGAACACCAATCATAAGCTTCTTACAGCTCCTCATTCATCTCTGAAGTTTTGTACAGCACAATAAAGAACTAACCCATGGCCACATGAAATGTAAACTGAATCTGATCCTCCTGAATCAGATCACCTCATCAAAAAGTCAGGTCAATTCCATTTCCATTACATATTTCTATAATTATAAACGTCCCCTATGCCCTGAAATTAATTTCGAAATACTTCAAGGTAGGTGGTCTAAGCTCAGAAGCACACGAAAGCAAAACAAGCTGCATCCAAGAAATATGACTCTCTTCAATATACTAATAGTAGACAGAGCTGGTAGCAATTCTGATAGCTGCTAGGAAACTAAAGGTTACTTAACAACTATGATTTAAAGACTAATTTCCATTGTAATTCTGCCAACTTGAATCCTTCAGACTGAAATTCTTCTTGCCTATCTCAAGCTAATTTTTTAAATTATACTAGAAGAATTGCACCACATCTACAAGACAAAGAGTGTTCATGCTGTCCACAAAACTCCTATATAACCCTTTGTCTATTTGAACAAAATAGAGAACCTCTTCTAACCTCTCTGAGAAGAAACTTTAATATTTAGACATTTCAGAGCAGATACTTGAGATGTGACAGAACACTTGGGTCATTCAAAGTTAGAAGAAATGCCTAGTATGGCAAATCTGAAAAATCCAAGCCCATTTGTCTAAACTGTAGGTTGCTGAAGACTGCAACTTGGATTAGACAGGTCAGGGGAAAAGTGAAGACACCTAGGCAACTGAGAGACAAGAGTAAAGGAGAACGCTGGGCAGTCTGAAAAAGGTGATGCTACAGAGGTCTGTCTGTATTAAAATACATTCCTCTACAACATCTGGTTGACTTCCTGTGCACACTAAACTCAACTTGCATGTATGTGCATTCTGCTATGATCATACCACACTTTTCCTCTCACAGGATCCCTAACTTGCTCTCAGCATTCAGTATATGAAAGGGGACAGCACAAACTAAATCTTATCTGCAGGACATACGCTTTATTTACCACATAAATGGGAAAGCACACAGGAACTGTTGGAAGCAGCAGAGTCCAGTGCACATCCCCGTTCAGTTTATGATCCAGCATCCTAGGGTTAAATGAGATAGCCGAGACAAACACACATGCTATGCTTCAAACCCTGCTATGAGAACAGCAGCATCAGCAAAACAGCAAGACAAAACACAGGGCATGGAAGTTTCAAAGAGCTGCAAATAAACCCACAGAGATGTCACAACCATAAGTAGAAATTGCCTGATCTAAGAAAGACTTTTCAAACATATTGTTAAAAATGGATTTCTTTTTTTACATGAGAGCAACCACAATCTTAAATCCTAGGCTAATGAAGCCATAGGGACTTGAGAACTATCACACTGGTTTTCAAAGAAAAAAAAGTTACATAAGCAATAGGTGAAGACATTTTAAAATAGATTTGTACAAAAATTCTTTTGGACATTTGATGCCTCATAGAGAAATGATGGAAGCAAAAAGCAATTTTATTTCTCCTTTCTAAACACTGCCTTAAAAACACTTGACCATTTACATTAACAAAACATAACTCGGGAACCCAAGTTCCTCTAAATTTCAGGAGTATTAACTACTTTTTAAAGTCTTATCCTTGAAATTAAACCACATCTAGCACATGTGTAGTAAAATTAAAGGGGAAAAAAGCTTCTGACCCAGCCAGGTGCCCTGCATCATAGAGAACTTGTGATGCGCCCCATGCCCATTACTTGGCAAGGTGGGAGAACTTCTCAGCTGGCAAGAACAAGCCTGCTCTCACCAGAACAGAACTGGTGCAGCAACTCTGTACAGAAAAAGTGCCCAACACAGCCACAGCGCTCAGTAGCAACATGACCAGACCAAGAGCTTTTGTAAGGACTTACTTTTGGCTATTTTTCCACTTTGAAAGAACTAGAAGAAACCTTTCCCTAGGCTGACATATCCCTACCAATCAGAACAATTTATGGACTTCAAGGTCAGCTTGGACAGGGCTCTGAGCAACCCGATCTAGTTGAAGATGTCCCTGCTCAATGCAGGAGGGTTGGACTAGATGACTTTTAAAAGGTCCCTTCCAACCCAAACTATTCTATGATTCTATGGATTTACTTTTAATGATATTATTAAATTCCGTACACACACATAGCAAATCTTCCTTAAATGCACACTTTCAAGTTTGACAAAGCTTATTAGAAGACCTCATCTGAGTAAGGGCTTGCAAGTAGGGGCCTCAGAACCACGCTTCTTACTGAGATTATTCCAGTATGACCTTTCAAGCCACATACACCTGGCTAGGTTAGTTATTTTTAAAGAAAAAAAAATCCTTTAAAATAAAATCACTCCATAGTTTGTATTCTTCTTCAAACTCAAAAACAGCTCCTGTGGAAATGAGGTAAGGAAAAAGCGACTGGCATAAAAGAGGGAGGGAGGTTGGAAAGCTACGACAATTAACAATCTGAAACGTAACACAGTCTCTACATGGTATTAAGAATTCTTTAGAAATCTGGGCATTTAACACTATCAAAGGAGTTATTTTTTTAGCTCAAGAAAAGAAGTCATACCAGAAACTGACTGGGAATACACAGGTGAGGGGAAGAAGAGAAGAATGGGATGCAGAGTCAGGAAACTAGCCAGACAGAGAAGCTGAAGTGATCATGGATACTGGATGAAGAATTTCAAAGACAACCAGGATTAGGAGCCAGGGTGGGGACACACAACAACAAAACAACAACAACAAACACTAAACCTACAGGCCTGGTAAGAGGCAGACTAAAGGATGGAGATCTCAAGTAAGGGCTGCACATTTGCACACATGTGATGTGTTGGTAGAAAGTGGAGACCAAGATAAGAAGCTTAAAGAGGACAAGTCTGGGTCCTAGAACTGGGATCAGAAGTTGGATAGCATCGGACAGAGTAGATAAGACTACTATGAGAACTGGCTGCATGAGTCAGTATCACCAAGTTTAGAAAGAATGGGGAAAACAGCCTATTACTTCTACTACGCACTACCCTTTGTAACAGTTCTTCCTTGTCTAGGAGGCAGTGAAGTAACACGAGCCACTTCAAGTCTACATGCTTTACAGCAGGATGCAACAGAGATGTACTAGAACAGCAAAAAAACACTGTTCTTCAGCATGTTAGAATGACACTCCAGACCATGTGGAAACACTGGTCAGAAGCAAGAAGAAAATGCTGTTTCCAAAGGAAATATTTAGCTGCGTTAACCACATATGCAACTTTTTTTTTTCCTTGTCTTGCACCATTCACTCTTCCTTTCAACTTTTACAGCAAATGAAGCAGGAGTATACAGACAATGTTTTACTTCACTGTGGAGTCTTGATTCCTCCCCAGTGCACAGCCATCCATCCAGTTGAAAGAGGGAGTGGGGAACAGTAAGCAGTCTCGTAAGCAGAGTCTGTGTCCTCATACGTGCATAAAAAGGTAAAATTAAGATTGTCTGCATCTCCCACTTCCTAAGTCAGTATATTTTCCTTACGCAACATTAACATTCTTTCAGATTCATCTGTTCAGCTGGGAAAGATTAGTCTTAAATGTTTTGTCCACATATTCACAGCCTCCACAGATTTCCCAGCTGTTAGTAGCTCATCACTTTCAAAATTCAAACATAGCTTCACTTTCAAAAGAAGAGTCCAAGTACGAAAGACTGCTCTTGAAGTTACAGTACAAGAGATAAAAGCAATGGGAGCTTTTGTTTGCAGGAGTTATCCAGCTAGCTAAAAAAATTTTTCAGGCAAGTTCCATGATTGCTTACAAACTAGTTTACATATTAGAATCAAAGATAATACACAAAAACAACATGAAACTAGTGACAAGTGCAGCATGGCTATCCTACTTAGAACAACTGAGAAGTTACATCATATAACATTCTCCATGCACTTATTCCTTACAACTGCACCCTGGCTTACTATCTCATGCAGTATAGAGTGTGAAAAGGCCATTTTGGTACGGCAATCCAGAAAAGTTATCCATGGACAATGGAAAAATGTAGTAGAGATCAAAGTAGTATTTGGTTTCAGGACTGGCAGAAGTTGCTATTAATGAATAACCAAAAATATACAACAGACTATGCAAAAAAAAAAAATCCTAAACTTAACAACAATCAAAATTATCTAACCAGTATTCAGAGAAGAAGAAAAAATTTCAGTAAAGCTTGATCAGTGCTCAAGGCAAAGAAACAAAAAGAAGATGAGTGCTCTGATGGACTATGGAAATAGAAATACTTCTTACACATTTCTGCAATTATTTTTCCTAGGGCAGCATGGAAAATACATTTTGGGCTCTTTACTTACAAGGTTTGCAGATCTTATTTGGTATTCTTTCCATCTGAATAACAACAAATACTAGGAAGAAAAGCTTCTTTCGAGTTTGACATTGTTAAATTTCAGTGTGTAGTAAAGGCTAAATAAATTTGAGTGCATCAGGTTTCTGAAAGCTTTCAAAACATCCAAAATTCTGTACAATAGCAGAGCTGAGAGTCAGAGAACTGGAAGACTGCACTTAGGTGTTTTGTGAAAGCTTTGAAAGGATAATTTGTTCCTTTGACAAGGTTAGAGTTTGATTCCATTCAAAGAGTTCTTATTAAATATTCCTACATGGCTATCATGGTAAAAAAGAAAGCTGAAAGAGTGAAAAATCCGGCCAAGAGGATGGTGTAAATCAAAACCATGCTTTTCATAAAAGCACCAATCCCGAATCCCACAGTGCCCCTTCTTATTTGACTACGTAAACAACAGACTACAGACTTTTAACTCCTTGCCTAAACAGAGGATATGAACAGGAAGGAAAATCATCTGATCTAGCCAGACAGCCACATTCCAAAGAAGCCACTTCAAGACACACAACTAAGTTTAAACAAAAGATGAGTACGCTAGCATTCATCTCTAAAGCGGGGAGCAGGGGGACAGAGAGAAGCTCTCATTATTCTAAAACTAAGCCCTATGAAACAAGAGCATCCAGAGCTGAAGTTACACTAGGAAGAAATCCAAGCACATAAACACATGGAAATTGAAAATTTAGGCAGCAGAACATACATACTGGCTCACATAAACCCTTGCACAAGTCCTTCAGTAAGAGATTAAAGATATTATGTAGTCATGGAATCAGAATCAAAGTATTCCCAAGGATCAGACACTTAAAAGCAGGAGTAACTTGTTTCCTTTATGATAAAACACACTGGAATTTGTGTTAAATAATCTATGACACTGAAGGCAACAATTATTCAATTACCAGAGAAAACGGAAGAAATTAGAAGGACTTGAGACAAACTGAGGAAATGGGCAATAAAATGGGTAGACAAGGGAGTACTGACAAATTAAAACAATAAACACTGCATGTATAGTATAAATTATCTGGAATTATACTGGAATCTAAGCCACAAACTTAAGAATTCAGAATTCCTTCAGAGGCTCACATAAAACATTTAGCCCTTCTGCAATCACAGAGGTAATAAAAACCAAATTTAGCCTGAGTGTAACCTGGAATAATAAAATGCCATGAAAGCTATTAAATCATCACTTGCAGAAGTCAACTGGATGTTTCACCAGAGCACAGTGCTCAAATCAAGATATGCTATCTTGAAATAATAATGCTGTGCTGGAGAGTGGAAAGGAATGAAACTTCGTATGTAGACAGTCTAAAGAACAAGGACTGTTCTTCTTGAAGAGCACAGAAGTGCACACAAAGTATGGCAAGAGATCTAGAAAAAAAAAGAGGACTATTTCTTCCTCTTTCATCTCAACGTGAAAACACGGAAATGCAAAATGAAACCGAAATGTGAACATGCCAGAACTGAGAAAGGAAGGCATTTCACTTCTGGCCCGCCAAGTAACCTATGCACCTCTTTCAAAGAGGTAAGTGGGAACTAGACCACACACTAAATGAGATTTTTTTTAAATTATATATTTACAAATACAAGATAGTCCCAATTATAATATTCTCTAAAAATAGGAGACAAGATTTATATATCCATATAGTTAGAGCTTCTAGATAAGGAGCCCCTAAATGGTAGGCTTCATGTCTGTGCCACAAGTACATTTTGCCCACATCTTTCCAAAGATCAGACAAGCAATGCCGCAGCATTCCTGAAGGAAAGCTGATATTCCTCATAATTCTCCAGAAAGCAGAGGTAAAGTATCACCATGGACTCCAAATGTAAAAGCATCATGACACCCATACCAGTGAACTAGAACAGATGGCTTGTTTCCTCCTGAGGCAGCCTTGGTAAAAATGAGGAGAGTAGACCTAAATGAATGCTAAATTAATAAACAATCACAAAAATACACATTCAAAGCACAAGCAAGTGCTGGAAAAGGCCCTTCAGACCTCTTGCTTCAAGACATATGCCAACAGCCTATATGAAATAAGGTGAAAGTTTTCTGCAGGGCAAGGATACTCCTCAACTGCTGGGTTTCTTGCACTTTTTCCTCTAAGGCAGCAGACCCCAGTGTCACCATCAGAAAGGACGATGACTCAGATAAATGGATGCTCGAAACCATTCTAGCAGCACCTGCCCTCCCTACCATTAAAACCGTCCTCCTTTTGCACTGATGTTTACGACACCGTTTCCAAAAGGGTAGTGAAATACCAGATTCTTCCCTTCCTTGCAAGCAAATTATGCATAGATGGCAGTTCACTTTAAAAAAATGGTGCAAATATTTCCATAAATGGACTATGCTCCCCAATTAAATTAAAAAGTTGACATAACAAATAGATGAAAACATGAATCCTCATTAACACCTCTGGTAACCTTAGCCCAGTTGTACTTTCACTCATCAAGCTGTCCTTCACATCCAAAAAACATAAGTGAGAAATGCTCAATAGGACCTAAGCACTTCATTTGTAAAAGACATTATTTCCACAGTAAGTAGGAAGATCAGAGTCTTGTACAACTTTGAAAATTGATTCTATTAACGAACAAGACATTATTTCATACCCAAGAAATCTTCCTTTAATCTGAAGAGGCAGCAGTTTCCAAATTTTTTTTTCATTTTGACCTCTTTCGAAGGAGTAATCCTTGAAACCAACCAAAACCAACCTTGCAAGAGTGGCATGGAACAGTCAAGAATATGTTATCCAACCAAAGTGCCTTCAGCTCCTGCTAACAGCTTTGGAAACCGCTCAAGTACAAAGAACAACCATTCATGTAGAGAAAGCATTTCCAAATATCAGATAATAAGGGGAAGTGGCAAAAAAGCATCACTGTGTGAAAAATCAAAATAAATCATTCACATAAATCATTAATAATATTGCTGGCTCGTCATATACTGTACAGGAAAGATATAAAAGGATATTAATGTTTAAAGAGGCAATAAACAGGGTTAAGACAATAATGAAGACTAATACAACTTCTAGTGCAAAAGCTCCCAAAGGCCCTGTTCTGCATGGGAGTCCCACAGTGCTACGTACAGCAACGAAGATTAGTCCCCGTCTCAGAAACCACACACCCCAAATGCAATTAAACTAAAGTAAAATTAACTAGGATATTAATCTGATGTGCCTAACAGCTCTGGTTTTTAGACATGGTGTGTTTTTGGAGTCTGTACTACCACTTCAGCCTAGAGAAAAAGAGGATTACAATCCTTTTCTGACAGCCTGATTCAGGAACAGTAAGGGATGCTAAGGAAGACGAAACAAAAAATATTCGCAATCTCAATCATGAAGTGTTTGGCTCACAAAAATGCTGCTATTCCTGCAGAAGGGGAAAAGACGACTGCTTTCCTGTTTAAGTAGTAAAAAGCAGATTCCTCAATTATATAACTTTTTCCTTTTTTTAAAAAAAGAAGCTGGAACTGGATGTTTCATTTCTAAAAAATTCACCTTAATCTACACAGAAATCTACACAGAAATTTTCAAAACCCATTTCCATCAAAACATTAGCCTTTCATTTGCATTACATATCCTTTAAAAACCACATATTTTAAGAGAATGTTGCAAGAAAATGGCTGGAACTCATCCCAGAAACTACTGCATTACATCTCCTTTCTGTAACTCAGGAGAAAAAGACACTATACGTTATTCTAGATTGGGAGACAGAAAAGAACAAATCATTGTGGATTCAGCATTTGCTGCCAGAACACCAGAAATGCTTTTTACACAGTAGGAACGTCCCTTTTAAAATGTACAGAATTCTTTGTCAAATTGAAAAGATTTAATCAATTACCAACAAGTTTTCTGTTCACTTTTGCTGAATTGGAGGTCAAAGAGAGACTATAATCACAGTTCATTCACAAAGCGATTAACATCAATGCATGAACTTATGCAAATACTTGGTCAAAAAAGTAGCAAGAGGAACCTCGTTCTCCAACAATCAATAGAGCAGCAACGTGGAAAAGTATTATGGTCATAGACACTGGTAGAAAAAGGAACCCAAAATAACACCATGAGAAGAGCCTTACATGCATGCCATTTAAAGATGCAAGTAAGTAACAATTACAAATTGTGCTTTCAGGATCATTCTACTTTTAAAAGCTCAAAATATGAGCATTTCTAAAACTCCACCATTTAACATTAAATACTGAAAATGAAGTTAATACATCCTACTCATCCTTAATCCAGTAATACCTTTAAGTTCTGATGCACCTAACTGCAAAGCATTGCTGTAGCTGAAGATTATCCCAAGCCAGATAGATCATTAAGAAATCCTTTAAGCCCCCTTCTTCCAGAGGGATGAAGCAAGACCTGAAGGCAAACAACATATGGAACATGCATGACAAAGAAGCAGCCTAAGAGAGATACTAGAAAGCAGGGCAGCATCCAGAAAAAATTCAGCTTTTAATAGAAAACTTCCATTTAAACAAGCATCCAGTGTCAGCTTTTTCAGTTATTGTACATCATACAGCAGCTACAGCCTGATTTGAACCCTGTTTATACAGCTTGAAGCTCAGGCACAGGATAAAGCACGCCCAGTGTAGCCAAGAGCCACCTTGAGGACAAAGCTGATAAAACCAAAAGCTGGTTTTCTTGCTAGGAAGAATAAACACATACAAAAATTACGTCTTTTTATGAACACTAAAAGACCTAAATAGCAGCAGAAGTAGCTCTGTGCATGTGTGTGTGTATGCACAACCTGGTAACCTCCATTGGTTGCAGAAGCTTGCAGTCACTGGCTGCTCATGTGCAAGGCATTAGGCGTGAGGTCAGGGACACAGTGCTTGCTGCACTCGACAGGGCATTCTCAGACAGCTGCTTCTAATCCATCTCTGCTTGTTTGCTACGACACATCGCCCTCTCCACTGCCTAAAGCACAATGTGGTGATGTACTGCCAGAGAACAAAGTGGAGCAGATAGGAAGGTGTGTGACGGGCACTTCACAAGTCTTCTACTATCCTCTGAAGTTGATCTCTGAGCATAGCCTGAAGAGTAGCTCAGAGCCCGGAATCCTCTGAAGTTGATCTCTGAGCATAGCCTGAAAAGCAGCTCAGAGCCCGGAACCTCTAAAATGTATGTATATCAAGTTCCCCACAGCTAAACACTGAACATCCATTAACACCTTTGAGGTACCTTGACTCCCTGGTGCCCCTTCCATCCTCAGCGTCTGTATAACTGTATCCATTAACAGCCAAAAGTCAGATGAACCTGCTTAGCATAGCTAACATTAGTGTTAACACTGTAGGAATGTGTTTAAATTTGACACTGAGTAATTAAACTAAATCATATGTATTTAAAGTGCATTGTTCCAAAGGTACTCTCAGATCACTGCAGAGCTGTAGATAATTACGTATAGCAGTCAGAGCATTGGAAAGAGATGAGGAAATGTTCCTGACAGAGTGAAGTGAGCTGGTGTGCTCTGAACATAATCTGAAGAAAATAAGGGTGTTGCATAGCACATAACCCATAAATTAAGCTGTCAATAAAAAGAGACAGAGAATAGGGGAAATAAAGGTAAAAGAAGAAAAATAGCTATTTCTTCAAATGAAGCTCAGCTGCTGAATCCCTTTCTATAAATCTAATTGTATATGTTTTAAAATCCAAGATTACTTTGTTCTAAACATTATTTCCTAATGTCAAAATCTGCACAGAGGACCATGTATTTCTTGATACAGATTTGACAGGCTACTAAATTATACTTTTAATGCTTTAATTTATAAAAACAAAGCTGTGTAAAAACAAAGAGGTATCTGTAGAATATTTTCATGAAACACATTGTTTAGGGGCTATTAGCTGCCAAAAAGGAAAAAAATTGGTGGGTTAGAAAGAGTTCTACCTAAAATGACTAATATGGAAGAGGAAGGAAAGGGTAGCATGTGAATCTGCAGCGAAATATAATGTAACTACTGATCTCTGCAATTGGTAGCAGGCTGTCTTTCAGATCACAGGTACTTTTGTAGTTACACAAACGTCCTTGCTTGTTCAACAGTGAAGGTCTTAAAACAATTGACCTGTGTTTTTTTTCTTTTTTTGCAGGGGTTGGGGGCTCCTATTCAATCTGTATATTGGATAGCAATTAAAAAGAAAAACACAACACAGAAACACAGTGAATAATGATGTTATAACAGAAAATTACAACATTAGCATAAGTAGAATAAGAAAACCTATAGGACCACAGCAGATTAACAACAGTTACATCAATATGAAATCCGGTAAAAGGCAGTTTTAAAATGCTCTTACACAACAGAAAATCCAAAAATGCAGAAGGCTTTTATGATGCTAAACTTATACACACAAAATGAACTACAGGTAATGCTGCTGAGAGATGTATGCATCTTACCTGTGAGCACAGCTTTTGCTGAAGGGTCTGCCAAATCCAGCGCAGATTTGCCATCGGTGTTCCGAATGTTTGGATCAGCTCCGTGCTGCAGCAGCACTGTGCAGGGAAAGCAGAAACAGTATCTTACCTCAGGGATACACAGATTATTTACTGTTAAGTGTCTTCTCGGCATGATGTAGGCATAAACACACATTGCACAATTTTCTTTATTTTTGCTTCTAGTTTTTTTCCCCCCTCTTCCTCTCTTTTTTTTCCTTTTTTTTTTTTTTTTGTTAAGCACTGCAGCAAAGGATCTTCTCCAGAGTAAGACTAAGTTAGCAAGTTAAGATGTAGTAAGATCACATGACTTTGCATGCTAAGCATGAACCCTGAATCTCTTGCAATACTTGGGTTTGGGTTCCTCCTGACAGCTAGCTGGGAAGCTGTACATGCACTGACTCACACTGGGAAATCTGCTAACTGTGGAACCTGCTCCTGCCTTTGCTACCACTATTGCTGCTTGTTACCACTCCTGTTCCTTTTCCTGCCGAATATTCCAAGTCACCCCGCCTCTGTAAAACAGTAATACTCCAGCCTTTCAGTGGCACGTCATTTGTGCACAAAATCTTAACCACAGCATACCGGTTTGCCTTCAAGGAGTGTAACGAACAGGGTAAGATGTATAGCCTGGTACCCTGCACTCTGGATGTTCAGAGGCTATTATTATCACTGGTATTTCTTTTTCCTATTAAACCTATTAACACATAAAAATTCAAGTATATTCAGTACACAATCATATGTCTAGGAAGGCATTGAAACAGTAAATTAAAAAGGAAAACACTATTTCACCTGTAAACTCTTCTGATCAGAAACAACATAACAACAATGCAATTCAGACCATGCCCTCTCAAGATCAAGGCATTTTCTACAGAATTGGAAAACAAAGTCTACAGTAATGTTAGAGGTCTGACAAAAAGGGCCCCAATTCTCCACCTCCAGCAAATTGTGCAAAATAAGCACAACATGTTACCAATTCAGAGCAACAGCTACACACTTACTTTGCACAAGTGTGAATAACAGGACAAGCTACAGCTGTGCAGAGACTAAGTGTCAAAGAGACAAAAAAAACCAGCAGACATTTATCCTTGCCCATGTAACAATGTCTGAGATACAGCTAGACTGAAGGAGTCAAGATAAAGAAATCCTTGCAAACACTTTTTGTAACTAAGGGTGCAAAACCACCTCACAGACAGGATTCTCCAGGAAAAAAACATAACTCAATCCAGAACATAGGTAATTACCAATATAATATTACATATATCACTTTAAGCAGCAAAAGGCTTTTCAGAAATAAACTTTTTTCTAACTTAGAATTTTAACTGGTAGCATTGTTTTTATTCAAACATCTTTTATAATACAATTCTGACTTTACATGCTTTTAACATTGCCAAATTTCTTATATTTCAGCTTACAGGATGCTATGCTACATGATTGCCCTAAGCTGAATTTTTGCAGAAGTTTAGTGCTTTAATGAAGTAAATTTACTTATTTTATGCTTTGCCAAGAAAGTACAATTGTCCCACATTTTTGAAAGAAGATTCAAGTAGGCAGATTGGGCTTCTCCTAGGAGGTTTTTTTGTTTGGTGG
>NW_010554233.1:34658-35636 GCF_000687285.1 Phaethon lepturus | reverse complement strand
GAGAAGATCAGGTTTGTGGCCACCTGAGGAACCTGAACATAAAAAAGTGGTAGCAAGGAGGACCCTGGGAACTACTGACCTGTCAGCCTCACCTCTCTGCCTGGGACGATCATGAAACACCTCCTGCTGGAAGCAGTGCTAAGGCACATGGGGGACAGGGAGGTGATTCGAGACAGTCAGCATAGCTTCACCAAAGGCAAGGCTTGCCTGACCAATCTAGTGGCCTTCTGGGATGGAGTGACCACATCAGTGGACAAGGGAAAAGATACCGATGTCATCCATCTGGACTTCTGTAAGGCCTTTGACAGGAACCCCCACAACATCCTTCTCTCTAAATTGGAGAGATACGGATTTGATGGGTGGGCTGTTGGGTGGATGAGGAATTGGTTGGATGGTCGCATCCAGAGGGTAGTAGTCAATGGCTCAATATCCAGATGGAGATCGGTGACAAGTGGTGTCCCTCAGGGGTCTGTACTGGGACCAGTACTCTTTAATATCTTCATCAGTGACAGAGACAGTGGGATTGAGGGCATCCTCAGCAGGTTTGCAGATGACACCCAAGCTGAGTGGTGCAAGCGATGCCTGAGGAATGGGATGCCATGCAAAGGGACCTGGACAAGTGAGAAGTGGGCCCATGCATCAGGTTCAACAAGGCCAAGTGCAAGCTCCTGCACCTGGGCCAGGGCAACCCCCAGTATCAGCAAAGCTGGGGGCTAAAGGGATGGAAAGCAGCCCTGCTGAGAAGGTCTCAGAGATCCTGGTGGATGAAAAGCTGGACGTGAGCCGGCAATGTGCGCTCACAGCCCAGAAGCCAACCGTGTCCTGGGCTGCCCCCAAAGCCGCGTGGCCAGCAGGTTGAGGGAGGGGATTCTGCCCCTCTAGTCCCCTCTGGGGAGACCCCCCTGCAGGGCTGCGTCCAGCTCTGGAGCCCTCGGCACAGGAGAGACACGGACCGGCTGGGGCGGGGGCCGGGGGGGG
>NW_010554233.1:21771-34629 GCF_000687285.1 Phaethon lepturus | reverse complement strand
AGCTGGGGGGGCTCAGCCTGGAGCAGAGAAGGCTCCGGGGAGACCTTCCTGCAGCTGCCAGGGCTGAGAGAGGCTGAGGAGAAAGATGAGGACAGGCTTTTTAGCAGGGCCTGTAGCAGCAGGACAAGGGGTAACAGTTTTAAACTAAAAGAGGGCAGATCTAGACTAGACGTAAGGAAGAAATTTTTCACAATGAGGGTGGTGAAGCCCTGTCCCAGGCTGCCCAGAGAGGTGGTCGATGCCCCATCCCTGGAAACATCCCAGCTCAGGCTGGACGGGGCTCTGAGCAACCTGATCAAGTTGAAGATGTCCCTGCTCACTGCAGGGGGGTTGGACTAGATGGCCTTGAAAGGTCCCTTCCCACCCAAACCAGCCTATGATTCGATGAATCTATCTATCCTGCTAATTCAATATGTATTCAAAATGCATTCACTGACTCTTCCTGCCTGTTGATATAACCCAGAATTTACTGTGATGTTCACAGTGTATTTTACATGTAGTACACCACATTTCTGAAGAGCAGGCGAGCTGCACGGGGGTGGGTGGTTGCTGGTGTAGCTGTCTGCTGAGTGAGGTCCAAGGCTGGCTGATTTCAGACAGCTCGGAGCACAGCAGTTCCTCAGTGGGGCCAGCTGGGCTTTCTGCAGGGAGGAGTGACGAGGTGGTGGGCACGTTGCCCTCCACCTGGGACTCACATCTGGGACAGCCTTTCCCCTGCTGCCACCCGAAGGGAAAGGTCCATTCTGTAGTGCAACACCGTTTCTGCCTGGCTCTTTCTGACTTGCTTTTAGTGCACTGGCAAACCCTTACACCTTGTCCTCTACGTCAGAAGCGTCTAGGCTATGTGTGTACCAGCCTGCCCTGAATATTGCAGCCTTTTGCTGTTTCCACAGATCACAAACACGGGTTTATGCTGCCCAGTTAAATGGTTAGTGTGGCGGAGGGATGCACTCAGGAAGCACAGGACCACAGCAGACCACTGCGGCAGCGGGCGACAGGGCTGCCAGCAGCATTAATCGGGCACGGTTCTTGTCTCACTAACTAGTGGGTACAGGCTGCTGCCATTTTCCTCTGGATCGATTCTATCAAAATGTAAGATAATGTTTCTATTGACATTCTTGATAATCAGACAAGAGCTCTAAAGTCCTGGTCAGTTCAGCTGACACGGCTCTCTCCTTTGCTTTTTTAAGTTTTATCACAGCAATGCTTTGGAAGGAGCAGGACCGGGGCTCATGGATTTCAGTCTGTACTGTGGGGAGTGGGTCACCCTAATATCAAGGATCTCGATGCTACCTGCACCAGTGACCTTTATATTAACCAAGGAAAAATTATTCTTTATTTATTAATAAGAAATTCTGCATTTATTGCTGCTTTTTTAGTAACCAGACGTGTATTTGAATTTCCTGAACTTTATGCATCATCTGGATGAAACATCTGGATCCACCTCATTGTGTAGCCTTTGCTGACAGAAAATATTTTGGACTGGCAGCTAAAAGGAAGCAGAGGGAATCAGCTGGTAGCGTTCAGCGTGCTCCAGAGCCTGTTGGATTGTCCTTAACAACTGCACTAAGCGACCTGAAGCAGAGGGGAGCTGGCAGCCGCGCAAGATACTGGCGTTCTCTTCTGATCCCACCTCAGTCAGAATGCTGTTCTTCTACATCTCTGAGCAGTGAATCTTCACTTGGACTCACTCCAGAGGCAAAAATGTTTCTCCATATGGAACTGGAAGCCACTGGTAAAAACTGCAAGAACAATGAGCTCACATTTCTATGGACACCTACCAAAACGAAACCTGTATTGGTAGCTGCAGATGGACGTCCTTTTCCTTCATCCTCACAACAGTGAGTATTGAGCAGTAGGAAAACTCTTGCAGCGGTGTTTTTGATCATTCTGATGTATCTGAGCCTGTCATTGGTGCACAACCTCCATGGAAAAGGTCCCCTCCCTTTTCTGCCGTTTGAATGATGTTTCCCTTCAGGGGTATTCTCTGAAAAGTCAAATTACGTGTTCTGTGTGGTGCAGCGCACAATAAATGCCGTGAGCTCCTCCCCTCGAGCAAGCTGAACAATCCCTGCAGACCTGTGCAGGCATCACAGACCCATTCTTAATATTCCAGAAGTGACTTTTACAATCGGTCTGGTTACGTGGTATGTTGTGCGATAGCATTCTTCATCTGAGGGAAGAATGCACTGCCGAGTGGTCAGACAGCACAGGTATAGAAAAAGCCACTGTCCCTCGCAGAGCATAGCGTCTCGACCCAACCGCACCGAATGCCCTAGTGTCAGAATATGCATGGAGAAAAGCTGCTGGGTTTGTTCAGTGCCTGAGGTTAACATGCTGAACTGGGCAGTGAGCAGGGATGTACCTTGAAGATGATGCAATGGTTGAGACGGACAGTTGTTGGCCGAGATGGACAGTCAGGAGCTCCACCTTGTCTGGAGACCGTCTCAACATGGATAAAGTTTCCACAGGCATACCACACCAGATTCCTGCTTTTCTTCCACAGTGTGACTAATGCATACAATTTTTACAGGATCTGGAACATTACATGGATGATTCTTTTAGCACAACATTGCATTTTAATTCTCAGTTGCACAGGACAGACATCTTTTCCCTTCTTCCCCAGTTTTGCTCTGTTACTTTGAGGGCTGAGGGTGATTTTCTGGATTACCTTCAGATGCAGGATTAAGTTAGACTTAATATTTCGAAGATATAAAATGGTCTCCAGAGATACATGGAGATCTTCAGGGAAGAGAGATGCAGGAGGATGCTTCATATAGTGTTAAGCAATATCTTTTCACCGATCCCTTTGACAGTCAATCTAATTCCTAAGAGATCCACAGCAAAATACGGTCTTCCCTTCTATTGGCTCTCCTGCAAGGGAAGTTGACATTTCGGCCTGAATACGCAGAATACTACAACCCCAACTTTTCAAACACAAACTCAGTGGCGACTATACAAACTCTGCCAACACTGAAAAGGTGTAAATTCCTGGCTCCTGTGTGAGTGCACAAGCTGGGCTGCGAACCTTGGCAGAGTCCACTGCTTTGCTCATATCATGTCTCTTAGCATCTCTGCATTAGCTCTCCCGCTCCTGTTGTCACGCGGATTGCTGGTCCACTTTGAACACTGGTCTTGCACTACCAACATTAAGAATAAAAATATCATCTCCTCCTTCAGCAGGAGCAGCTTCCCTCATGCATGTGTTACACAAGGTTAAAACCTGTCGCCTCTAGGTTGTTACACATGCGTCACGGCTGCCCTTCTTTCCAAGTAGAAAGATGATGTCCAAGAGCAAAAATGTGTGAGTAAATCAGGCAGACAAGGAAGCTCTGCAAACCCGAATCAGTATGTATTTTAGGCTTTGTTTTTACATGCAAGGGTATAGATACTCACTGCACTTGTGGATTATACCCAATCGGTTTCACGTTTGTTCACTGCACAGATTGCATAAAGAATTTATGTCTGTTGCTTGGTCCGCTTGGGGTATTTACAGCATAGTGGTATATGCACAACACTTTTTTTTTACCTATTGATTGCCATTCTTCCATTATCTTGCCACACAGTTGCCCTAAGCTCTCTCTGGGTGGTCATAACAGATCTAGGATCTGCAGCAAGGCACAGATAAATGTGCTGTTCAGTTCAGTCTCTCTCATGTGCATTCGGTCGCCTTTTTCCACAGTTAATTCTAAGAAATACATGTTATTGTCAAATCCTGTCCTTATTAAGTAAGAGTTTACATATTTGATGCATTTTTAGATGACATTTTAAAGGAGTTTTCTTAAGATTATAATGGAGACAGTCTGTCAAGAATGCAGCGAGCAGCAGCAAAGGGGAGCATTCCAACGGCATTACCGAGGCCCTCTGCAGCCGCGCTCCCAGCACGCAGGCTTTGCTTCGTTATGCCTAGAGGTGTAAGAATAGCTGTGAACAGCTAATAAGAATCAATGCTATTGGAGACATCTGTTTCAGTTTTCATTTTTCAGTGTTATTAGTGCTTATTGGTACAAGGCTCAGGAATGCAGCCAATCCCTTTGAAGTGAAGTGTATTGTAAGGCTAGAGGCATTGTGAGCCTTGTTGATGACCCTGTGTGTAACCTTTCAATTAAACATCCATAATGCACGGAATGAGAAAAGACCTCCTTAAAAGAGGAGACTGCTATACTCAAAATCACGTTGCTGGCATTTTAGTATTTATTTTGGATTTTATAAAGCGATCTCCAAACAAATAACAGGTTCTTCAATTCTTCAAGATCCTTCAGTTTTCAAAAAAAAAAGCTGTGACTCCGGTCGTGTGACTATGCTGCTGTTCTTTTAGGCATCAATATATAATAAAAATCCTTAATCTATGCACAGTACAAGTCACCAGAGAAAAGATGGCTGTTTTTCCCTAAACATAGAAAATAAGACAGAGACCACCCAGAGCTGAGGTGAGCTGCCAGCTATGTCCTGTTTTCCTCAAAAAATCAGTCCTCGTCACATGCACCTACAACAAAAGCTGGGATCAGGAGGACAATTTGACTTGTCAATAAATTGATCTGCATAAACTCCACGGATTAGAGTGAGGTTTTCAGAGAGGCATTTTGCTGATCACAAGGAGGTCAATGCAGCCTTGGGAACCTCCTGTCACGGGTCAGACTCGGAGCAGCAGCACAGTATGGTCCGGTGGTCCTGCGTGTGCAGTGCTCTCCAGAGGAACCTCAGTGCAGAGACCGGGCTGATTAAAGACATTGTCCCAGACGCAATGGTAATGTAATCTGGAGAAAGTTGAGAGATGAGCTATGTGGGAACAATCACATTTTGAAGTCAGTGCTAGCATACTTTAAATCCACACATGAGAAAGGTTTTCAAGCCCCTCTGACAGTCTGAGAGACCATTTCCTAACACCACATAGTAACCCCTGTGGAAGGTACTTCTGTCAAGAGAGAAGCATAGCCGTCTGTCGAGTGGCTTATGCTGGGTGATAGCTGGTTGCTGCTCACTCAGAGGACAGCACGAAGTTTTGCTAGTCCTTTGCACAGATCTAACAAGTCTACTTTGGTATTTATCTTACCACAAAATGATGCAAGTCCTCCCTCCTAACTGCCTTGAGAGAAAGCACGTGGCAGCATCTGCCCACTTTTCCGAGGCCATGGAGGAAGCTGACAGTCAAATGGCATGATGCGACTCCAGTACCTGGCATGTTATAGTTAAAGAGACCTAGTGCTGACTGAATGCAATATTGACAAGTAAATGTAGATGAACAGAAGTGGAAACAGCCTTATGGCATGAGAAAAATCGGTACAGTAGGTGAACAGTGGCAGTGGTACTTTCACCATGTTCTCTGCTTCTCAATAGCAGTGGGGAGGGGCAGCTCAGGTTTTTCAACAATTGGTGTGAAGTTTGAACTTACTAACTTGATTTTTCTCACAGAGTGATTAATACGATTATTTAATTGTACTTAAGTGGAAAGAGTTACAAATATTAGCAAGAATCAAGAAATAATAAAAATGGGCCAAGAGGGAGAGGAGAAAAGCGGCAGAAGTTAGCTGGCCTCAGAGATGAGACGCTACAGCTTAAACGTAAGTGGGAGAAGAATTACTTAGGATCATAGAGGCAGGAATGATGGAAGGAATTAATAATGGCAAACCTTGGGCTGGCAGTGAAATCTGCTGGGCTGTGAGAAAGTCTCATAAGCAAAGGGTAGAGTACATCACTAAGGACGTTTAAATCAACTAGAACAAGGTAGAGTAGAAAATATCTTCTGAAAAAAACCCTACCATCTTAGTTCTTTGGCATGAGATACAGGACGTTACAGTGCCAATTAGTTCAATCTGTGTTTTAGAATAGGCCACCAACTTTGCTGTTGGGACATAGCTTGGCCTCAGCTGTAAAGAGGACAAAAAGAGTGGCTTCAGGGCTGTCAGGCATATGCAGGCGAGGTATGACAAAGCCTGCTCCTGAAACCTCCTAGGAGACTGCGAAGGTCTCCTGTGGCGGAGCAGCAAATTCATGTGTGCAGAGAGGCATCACCAGGGTGTAAAGTTCTGTTGACTGTCTAAATAGGGCCTCCGGAGACAAATGTACAAAAGAAAGTACATGACTTGAGTGGACGCTAAGGAGCGGTGCCAGCTGGATCTGCACGTGGTGCCCTGAAGGCCAGCATCCTCAGGTCTCACACCTGGGGGTGTCGTAGCTCATTTTAGTTTTCTGCAATGTTTACCTACTGTGAGAGTATGTGAGCAGTGCCAGATCGGTTCCCTACCCACAACTTTATCCACGAAAAATGTCTTTTTCTGATGCCTGAAGTTAACCTGGGACATGACACAATGCAGCATCCGTCTGCGAATCTCCAGTTAAGAATTAGTCGCACCTGCATTATGTTGTACTCACGCTATTCAAGATGGACATGGGCACTGTCATAGCGTTAAATGCCATTTTCTGTCACCATTATGTGCACAGCCTCCTTCTGAGGCCAGTCACTTAGTCCCAGTCCCTAAAAACCTCTGACAGATGACCGCACAAAGCTATGCAGCTTTGGTGAGCGTCAATAGCATAGACTTAAATTCACCCTGTGGCTTCTGTCAGAAAAGCGACAGACGCTATGGGAAACCAAGATGCATTTTAAGGACCTTGGTCTCACAAGAGGATTAATTCACTGAATAAAATCATATATATTCACAATATTGTCTGACTCCCTCCCACCCTTGTTTAAAACAATAGGATCAAAATCAATACTTACATAAGTCCATTAACTTAATCAAATTCATCGAAGTGGAGAAATGGAAAAAGTTTTAAATTACTCTTAGTAACTCCTTAGGGGTTTTAGAAAGACTTTCAGCACCATTTAAGGCTATGCTTGCAAAATTCAGACGTGTGTGTTTGCCTGGATGTATGTGTGCGTTATAGAAAATGCTAGCAGATACAGGGGAAAAAAAGTAACAGAACTGTGTTTCGATGGGGAGCCTTTGATACTGAATCAAGTTTGATGTGAAAAATCTTTAAGAGCAGTGGATTTTTAAAAGGTTTGTTGGCCTAGGTGGCTTTATTGATGGAAAATGGATTGAGAGAGCAAATGAAAACTGCAGAGTCCTTACAGTGCCTTCTAGCATGGTTCATCAAAAGGAAAAACAGTGTGTTTTTTATCACTTTCATAAGTCACCACTGAGGGGAAAAAAAAAATTAAACTGAAACCACAATAACAAGGGCAGTTTTTTAAGAAACAAAACTGACCTGATTTTTTTTTTAAATTTAGATATGCGCGAATATATCCCATATTATAACATCATGGCACCAGGAGTGGAAGCATTTCTTGTTCTAATAACAATAACAGATGTTGCTGAAAACAAAATTTTGCTTAAAGACTCCAATGAGAACATTCTGTTGTGACAGAGTGGAAATATACAGTAGGAGCTGTAAGCATTTCTTAATAGCTCATCGCATTCAGATTTATTCAGAAAAGATGCAGACATGATGAGAAACAAACAAAATCTGTGTCCATCTTCCTTATTAACAGAACAACCAGGAAAATTTTATTCTTAAGGGGAATACTGGTGCAAACTGGAGCACCATTTGTAGAAACACTTGTAATTTTTTCACCCAACTTCTGGAAGATGTTTAGCAGCTCCTAGTCTTCTAAAATATTGGGAACTTCTGTGTCGTTTTATCTTGTCAGAGACACCCTCTCTGTGTCTTTTTGACAGAAAGTCACTCATTGAAAGGTACTACTTCAATTTTCTTTAATTTTTTGATCAGCTGTGGCTCAAATTTTTACATTATATATCTGTGTTTGCTAAGATGGGAGCAGGGTGAGTACTTGCTGATTATTCTGCACTGGATGGACAAAATAGCATGTAGATTTAGTTAGAGCTATATGACAGCACAGAAAGAATTTCTATCATGCTGCAGAAATACAGATTTGTTTAAAAGTTGTCCCTATTCAATCCTTGCTTGCAGGAAGCCTTGAGTAGCAACAATAGCAACAAATCAAGTAAAGTTACCGAGGGAATTTTTCTTCGTATGGAAAGAGCCATCTATGATTTTTTTTAATCTTCTAGACACCGCTGCATTGCTGTTTCCCAGTACAGATAGCAAGGATATGTTTTAAGCCAGGAACACTTTTTTTCTGATAATTCATGTTAGAATGTGCTTACATTCTCTTCACCTGATAACTAGTTACACAGAAACAAGGTGGCACATTGGGACAGTGGATAGAAATGTGGAACAAAGAAAACTAGCCCACCATGAAAGTGGAAATAAGAAAACTGCACATTCCTATGCCTGGGGCTTCTTCGCACCTCAGTATCCTTAATTATGTTCCAGGGTATTTTGGCGTTCCTTCTATTTGCATTCAGATCTTTCATCAGGAAGTTAATGCTCTCAGAGCAAGTAAGATCTCAAACCCCATAAATCCTAATGTTTAATACGTTAACGATATAGAGATAAGTATTTAATTTTACTTTATGCATGACAGAGAAGCCAATGACAAATAGCAGTGAGTAATATTTATGAGTTCCATGCCTGGAGGAATAATAAGCACCTTAAATTATTGTAAATTCTGACAAGGCACATACATTGAAGACTTTATAAAACTTTATACTTTAAGCATGTAACTACAACACTGTTGTTCTCCCTGCCACAGTTCAGCTCCTGATGCTTCCAGCTGCTGTAATCACAAAGCAGTATCTTCCCAAGCTGAAACGATCTGTGGGAATGTCTCTAACTAACTGTCCTGCTTCATATTGCTCTGGCCTGCAGATTCCAGCTATATTCTGAACTGTGCCATGATGAGGGCAATAAGGAAATCTGTCAGAGTGTTGTGGAAATAGAACAAGGTTATTATATGTCCATCATGGCTAGAAACAAAATTGGGTTCGTCTTTCCTTCTTCTCTTTACGTATTTGTATGTCAACTCTACATGTTCTGCGCCTCCCCTTCTGGGGTCTGCGGTCCCTTCCCACCTGCAACACCAAGACAGGTTCCTTTAGCAGTGAGCTGAGCGTGTCTTCCAGGAGTGCCCAGGAAGCATCTAGCACCTAGTTTTAGGAAACTCCAAAATCCTACACACTTCCTATAAAGCTAATCGAGCAGAGACCTGATAGAGCATTTGTATACATTGGTAACTCTTCAACTTCACAAGTTTCTCAAGGTTTAGCTGCAGTTGGCAGTGGTGCTTGAAATGGGACAACTGTGCTGGTGAATATCTCATAGGCATAGTGTTTGCTTGCTGGATGACAGCTGGAGGAAGAAACCTTACACACCCATGAGCACAGCAGCAATTTCTGCAAGCATCTTAAAACAGTTCAGCAGTGAAGAATTAAGAGCTACAGGAAGAGAAGACGTACCATAGTAAAGGAAATCTATAGGAAGCCACTTAATTTCTTGGATTTTCAAGTGCATCTTATAACTGGATTCAAAAGAACAGTCACAAATGTACATGAAGGTGCCAATTCCTCTGGCTGTATTTGGCTCTGATAGTGGTGGCATATAGAAGCTGCCTTGGTAGGCAGGGAAATATTTACAAATACTAACAAGAGAGGATGACAACCTTGTGCAAAATGACACAGTTGCTAATTGCTGTCATTAACACTAGCTATACACTGCAAGACCTAAAGGATGTTTCCAATGTACTATTTTAAGAGCATTGTAGTAAGGAGTAGCTGTCAGAATGTGTGGAAAGTAACCTGCTGCATGAATAAAAATGTTTTTTTCCTCTGTTCTAAAAACAGGGGAGCAAGAGAAAATTAGCTGCTTAACTCAAACAGTTTTTCTTTGAAATACATGTGTAGAACAGAGGCAGTGGTTGGCACATAAATGGGCACAATTGTGGACTGGGCTTCATGACATCATCTAGCCAAGCATGATGAAATCAAAGGGGGTAGGAGGTGGGAATTTTCCTGTCTGGAGTCATGTTTAGACTGGCAAAGAGGTAGCTCCCCCATCTCTAAATACCACGTCTTGCCACCCACCCTCTGTACCACTGCACCACATCAGTGCAAACCCTGGGCAGTCCACAGACTCTGCACGGAAGGGCTCACAAGACACATGCACCAGGAGATTCACTTCTGCTTGCAGAAGAGTTGTGCTGGCAAGGAAATGTAGTAGCAGAACCAGCGTCCCAGTCCTGCTTGGCAGGACTCCGTCCTCTCCTCCCGTGTAGTAAAATCAAACTGTTTGTTGAAAAAAATAAATTAAAACAAACCTTAAAAAAAAAACCCCACAACAATACCCCAAAGCAAGCATCCTTTTTCCTCTTTTCCTTAAGGGCAATTTACACAACCTATACCTTGGATGGGACCTCTTCCAACAGAAGCTGAGTTTTGTTTTTACTCCGTTAATCAGGCGTGGCAGGAAACTGTTACCAGTTGTGCACAATACATCTAGTTTCTTCCCTTCTCTGTTCCAAATGTGCTTGGATTTATTAAGGTACAGAAGACTTTGAGAAATGTGATGTTGTGGGCTTGCCAAAATAAACCACAAGCGATGATGAAGCAATAATGTATTTAACAAAGTGTCATGGAAAAGACAAGCTGCAAAATCTATTTGCTGGGCTGCTATCTACACTTTACTGTCTGCAGCTGCATAGAACAGAATCCTATGTATTTACTGAGTACTCTGTATATACTCTGTAAATACACAGGACTGCCGCATGAATTTACCCAAGTTCATGTGCTTCACCCAGATTCTGATCTTGGTTACAGTTCTTTAAAGTCTGACGCCAACTGTTAAAAATATATTGGGTAGAGAAATATTTGGTCACATCCATCCTTTGATAGCAGCAACGCATTATTCTCGCCAATACCTTTGTAAGAGACCTTGTAAGCAAGATGTGGCCACAGAAGGAAGAAAACCCCTTGACTTCTTCAAATGCCAGTTCAGACACTAGGACATGACCGGACAGTCGGAAGCAGCACCTCTAGGAGATGCCTCCTTGTAATAGTTGTGTTCACTTACTACGGGTATAACATTCAGGCCTGTCACAGTGACGGATGCTCTGAGGTTTACATTCGAATGGGCAATGGAATCCACAGCTGCTGTATTTAGAGCATTCTTCTGGATTCAGTCAAAAGTCTAGTTTTGTCTATGCACAGCACAAGGCTTTGCAGGAAGCAAGCATTGGTACTGAAAGTAGAAAGATCCAGAATGTTTGACTGCTGCAGGAGAACAGGCAGCAACGATTTTCTACTCCTCCTGTCATCTAACAGTTGTCTGAGTGTGTTGCTTTGCCCCTGCCTTCCTTCAGAGAAAATGCATAAAACTTCTACAAGACCTGGTTAAAACCACGATTTCACTTATGCCAGGCCTCAAGGCTGTAAACTGCACTTGCAATAGAATCCTAGACTGTGTCATTTAATTCTCCTTTTGATTTCCTATATGGGGTTTTTTTGGCTATCTATCTCTTTCAAAGGAAGATACCGAACTCCACTGAGGGGCAACCTCATCGCTCTCTGCAGCTTCCTGAGGAGGGGACGTGGAGAGGGAGGTGCTGAGCTCTTCTCCCTGGGATCCAGGGACAACATGCCCCAGCAGTGGTTCAAAGCTGTGCCGGGGAGGTTTACACTGGACATTAGGAAGCATTTCTTTACACAGAGGGAGGCCAAACACTACAACAGGTTTCCTAGAGAGGTGGTCGATGCCCCAAAGCCTTCAGTGTTGAAGAGGCATTTGGACAATGCCCTTAACAGCATGCTTTAACTTTTGGTCAGCCCTGAAGTGGTCAGGCAGTTGGACGAGATTGTAGGTCCCTTCCAACTGAAATTATTCTATTCTATTCTCTTCTATTCTCTTCTATTCTCTTCTATTCTCTTCTGTTCTGTTCTGTTCTGTTCCGTTCCGTTCCGTTCCATTCCATTCCATTCCATTCCATTCCATTCTCTTCTAAGAGGACCTTCCCTCTGCCCACACTGTGCTGGACTATGCCGCTGTCTGTAACGCCATGCTACGGGGACACAGGGGACAGGGGACAGATTTCACAACTAGCCATGAGAGCTGCACATGGTGCCACGGCTTTTGTCGGGGCTGTGGCATCCAGACTCTGTTATGCACAACGTTGGTGGTGATGTCTAGAAACAATGACCATGCCTAACCAGCAAAAGGCAGCTGTGTCTGCTGTGTGATTCCTAGGGGAAATCCTTCATCTCCTGCAGTCATGTCGCTGCATCCACAATGCGTGAGTGGCCTGCTGCTAGCGCTGGTAATGCCGCGCCACTGCTGGAACCCGGGAGCCAAGTTTCTAGAGGGAGATGATGATATCCGGGTCATGGCGGCACAGGTCTTCATAGTGGTGGTGCACAGAGGCACAATGAGACATGATTCACCGCTCCCTTCGGGTATGACTGTGAGAGGCATGGTGCGGCAGGGATTTGAGGGGGCAGGGCTGAGGAAAGCGAGAAGGACACGTTATTGAGACAGACTGTTTAACATTGCAGCGTGTGCTGGCTGCTCGGCTGACACAGCAGCAAACCCACCCTCTCCTCCCTGCCTGTTGATTTGTTTCTGCACTTGGCATCTTCCCTTTCAAGACTGGTTTTCTAAAAATCAGATATAATACATGTATCTAATCCCATTAATGTATTTTTAATTCTTTCTTTTAATTGAGCGGTGGAGACTGGCTGTCTCTTGCCAGCTCTTGCTATGTTTTGTGTTTTGGGTAAGGGACACGTACATAATGGGCCTTGAACAAATAGTAGCGTTCTGTTGCGCTCAGTGCCCATCTGTAACTCATTTTCAGCTCATTCTAAGACTTGAACTAATGATTGTGCTGAGGACACTCAGAGCAAAAATAAAACAAAATTCAGAAAGTTGGTGAAACGCTGTTTTTCTTGGCAACAGGAAGGAGCATGGACTGCCACGGGGCGGTGCCTGGAGAGTGAGGGAACC
>NW_010554233.1:0-21751 GCF_000687285.1 Phaethon lepturus | reverse complement strand
CTCTCCGGTTGCCTGTGGACAGGCATCAGCGGGCGAGCACCTGGGAAAACTGAGACCCACTCGTGGGAGTGGGACCAGTACATGGGCAAACCCCACCTCAGCTCGGTGCCAGAGGAGAGTGCTGCCAGCTGCATGTCATGCGTCGCGAGGGGACGCGCTGCCCCTGGGCTCCATTTCCCACTCTTCAGACAATAACTGAAATGTTTCCTAATGCATTATTTCAATTAATGTATAACCCATAAAGACAGTAACACTGATTTACTCCTCTGCCCCGCTCTGGGGAGACCCCCCTGCAGGGCTGCGTCCGGCTCTGGAGCCCTCGGCACGGGAGAGACACGGACCTGCTGGAGCGGGGCCAGAGGAGGCCCCAGCGATGCTCCGAGGGCCAGAACAGCTCTGCCGGGAGGACAGGCTGGGACTTAAAGGCGGCTTAGAAGAAAGACAGGGACAGACTTTTTAGCAGGGCCTGTAGCAATAGGACAAGGGTTAATGGTTTTAAACTAAAAGACGGCAGATTTAGACTAGATATAAGAAATAAATTTTTTCCCAACGAGGGTGGTGAAGCCCTGTCCCAGGTTGCCCAGAGAGGTGGTGGATGCCCCATCCCTGGAAACATCCCAGGTCAGGTTGGACGGGGCTCTGTGCAACCTGATCGAGTTGAAGATGTCCCTGCTCACTGCAGGGGGGTTGGACTAGATGGCCTTGAAAGGTCCCTTCCGGCCCAAAGATTTTATGATTCTATGATTTCTTAAATTTAGTAACATTACCAGGTGAACGAGTTGTAACATAGATGGGAATCTGTACTGCAGAAACAATGGCAAATATGGAATGTAATAATCCAATTAACAATAACAACTCTTGTGTGAGGACAGCATAACCTCCAGTCACGATGCTGATTTGAAATGCAACTACAAGGTGAAAAAGAGGTAAATAAATTAATAAAAGGCTCACAGCATCAGGAGCCCAGAATCTGAGTTACTATTCACTCAGACACCTCTTTCAAAGCCCATTTTAAATTTTTGCTCTTTTGCTGTCACCCTCAAAAAGCATCTTACTGAAATCAGGGTCTGTCCAGGGCGTGCAGGTGTTGAAAGGAGGTCTGGCTGCCTTGAGCTTGCAAGGTCAGAATAGAGACTGTAATCAGCCAAACTGTTCTAAAATTAAACCTTGCTCCTTGCTTCCACCCCATCTCTCCGTTTCTACTTTTCTGTCTCTACTGACTGTCAGTGCTTCTTCCACCTACTCTATACAAGAGACTAAGTAAGTTCAACAGGCAATGAGGAATAGGAATAGAAATAGTACTACAGAAGTCCTGGAGCATCTCACAGGGAACTTTGGGCTAAGATGATGTTTCATTATCAAAAAGAAAAGCTGCCCAAGGGTAACGAGGGGAAGGGAGGGAAGCCAAGAAAGAAAGTTCTGAAAAACACACTCAAATTCAGGAGCCCTGGGAATTAAACTGAGCTTCAACGAACTTTTCTTCTCCCAAAATAAAAGGTGATAACCAGGTTTTTGTGGTAGAAGCTTTCCCAGACTCATGTTGCTTCCTGTTGTGCCATGATTGTTGTGCAATTATTTTATACTGTTCTTTGGTCAGTGCTGTTTCAAGTCATTCCTCTCCCATCAGGCTGGGCTGAGCCCCAGGATGCCCCCACCGAGACAACAAAGACGAGGGAGGCCTTTTACACAGACAGACTTCCGGAAGCTCCACTCCGAACTCATTGGTTCCAACTTCTTTTTGGTGTCCTCATTGTCATCAGTGCTCTTAACTTAATTTAACCTGACTGGAAGTAGCTTGCTCTTTATCTTTTATAGATCATTACCAGAAATAGGGAGAAGCAGCTAGACCCTTAGTGAAGAGTGCGTGGCAGTAACAAGCTCTTTCCAGCAGGACAGGCAATAGCGGCTTCCAGACTGTGGGCTACCTTAGTATTTGCAATGTGCAAAATGGGTGCTTTAAGTCATAACAGCAGTTTGGAGATTACACTCTTTTCTTATAAATTACTGTTTATATTATTAGGTCTTACAACTTTTGCCCTCTTCTCATTTAGTAAAATTAATTCACAGCCCTCTGCTTTTTCTGAGTTATTGGCATCACTGAACAGTGCAAGAGCAGTGGATATGTCAGGGCATCTTTTTTCTTCTTTAGTATCAATCAGGGCTGTATTTTTCTTTTTGCATGATGAGTTTTGCTTCAGTATAATGTTTTCAAACTATGAGCTACTAAGCAGGAGGTTAGGGATCAAAGAGCTACTGAAAAATGAAAAATTTCCATGAAAAAATTCAAAGCAGAATTGTGGAGGAGATGGACGATGCAACAAAACAATGACATTTCAAAGGATAAGCAATGGTGATTGCACTTCTCAGCAGGGGTTCAATCAAACCGATAATGATCAGACATGTGTCTGATCAGATGCAGGTCATTGTGGGAGCTTGCAATGAGCTGGAGCTACTCAGATTCCCTGTCCCTGCCCCTGCGCAGCGCCAACTCACATCGCTGGAACGTTGCCTTCCGCTTGGAACAGCCGTGGGTGGAAGCTGCTGGTCTGTGCTGGTCAAGATCAAGCACCTCAAAAACTGTCAACTCCTATGTTGCTGTCCGAGGCTGAGCATGGGGACCACTAGTGGACGGTGGTAGCTGAGGGGTTGATACCAGGGCAATAAATCCACATTTGGGGCTGCTACGGAAAGTCAGGCCCAGGCCATAGGTCAGACAGCTTTTACCTGCCTCAATTTAATTTAATAAAAATGAATAAAAAAGCATAGAATTTTTAGATTGTTGGAAGTCTGACAAAAAGATTTTTAATAGCATATTTCAAAACTTTGCTTAATAAGGATGCAAGGCGCTCTTGCCGTTCTTCACTGGTTTAACAGGATGAAATGAGGGTGCTGTCCCTCTCCAGCTTCTGTTAGAATGACTGAGTTACCTGAATGTGGAGGAGGGTTTTTTAAGTGTTCAGAGTAGGGGCAGGCTGGTAACCAAGCAAGATGTAAATGTTACAAGACTCTACTTCTCTACTCTCCAAACCAATGGAAGTATTTCTTTGGGAGGAAAATTTTCCTGCACTCCCAAAGAAGTGTTGCAAGAGAATATTTAAAACACTGCCGTCGGTGCCTTCTAGCACTAAACCTAATTAAGTTTCTTTCATGTCTTAGAGGACTGCATATGCTTGCTTTCAGGAGGACGGTAAAACGCCGGCACTGCCAGGAGATCTGTGTCAATGTGTGAGGTACCTCTGCAGTAAAAAGTAAATGACAGTCAGAAATTGGTAGCTGGTGCTTATAATATAGACCCAAGAAGCTAAGATTGACATTTGCTGGCAGTAGGTTTGTTGTGGTTAAATATCTTTTTTCTTTAGCCAAGGAAAAATACTCACACAAAAATTACTTGATCCGCAGCAGAAGAATAGGATTAGCATCAGGAAGGGGTGTCTGGTGGCAGGCCTCCATGGTACGAGCCTCCGTCCTTGAATGGGATTCATTCTTCCCCAGCTGAGCCGGTGGGAAGTTCTTGCTCTTACAGGAAAGTGCTCAGACTGCTGCAGTGGTGTTGTTTTTGCTCTCATGTTATGCCCTTTCGCAGGGGTCAAGAGTTCTTCCATAAAACTCACTCCAGGCTATAGGTCCTAGCATAAGTAGCCTATGTCGCCTGTCTTCCCAGAAGGGGTTTTATAGATGGGGTGCCGGAGCCCTTGTGAAACGCTTGTCAGCCCAGCACTGTTTGCTTATTCCAGGTTCACTGGAAGGAGACCTCGCTTCACTCTTCAGCCTGTCGTGGCGATCTTTTTCACACATTTTCTCTATCTTTTTTTCCATAGCCATCTCTCAGTGAGATCTCTCCACCACTGCCAACCAGCTCTTCCGGGCTGTGCAGTCTGGCACAGCGAGAGACAAAGCCAGACTGAGTCACTTACAAAAACAAGGCACCGCCCATTATTTTAGCACGCTGGACTGGACTACTGCTGAGAGATCTCGAGTGCCAAACAATAAACGAATCCTCTCCGGTTAATCGTCACCCCTGCCAATGAGATGGAGGTTGGTCGCTTTTGCAATAAAGGACAAAAGTCTTTTCTTCTGCTCTTTGTTGCCTGTAACAAAGCTGGTTGGGTGCAGCTGGGATCAGGCCCACAGCTGATGCTCCTCTCCCCCGCCCCTGGCCATTCCTTTCAGCTCAGCTGGGGCAGCCCGGACAATAGGGAAGCCGCGTTTGCTGCATCTCGGCATGTTAGGTCTATAGTTTGGGCAGCCCAAGAGTGTGAGTGTATTCTCCCCATTGATGTTCAGGGACTTGATACCTCTTTGTTTGGTTTGCTTTATTGAAAGGTAAAACGGAAGAAGGGATAATGCCCCTGCTTAGAAATATAGATGCATGGTGACATAAAAGGGGCGAGAAAGGAACGTTTCAGCCATGCGACCTGAACCCACGCTCCCCGCAGGGCCGCGGTACCGGAGCCGTTACCCCAGCTGTGCTGCCCCACTGCAAGACTTCCTCGGGCGGGATCCTTTCCACAAAGCAAAGCTCCGGTCCACGTTCCGGTAACGGGGTGCCCCAGTGCACGATGTGGAGATAACCTGCCAGTTCCTCCCGGCCTCTGGCAGGTAGCTCTCCATGCAAGAGTGAACAGGCAGGTCTGACTCAGCTGCAAGCAGACAAGCCATCAGAAAATGATGATCAGAAAGTAGTGCTCTCCGTTTTCCGCTGTTGGAACTTTGCTTCCCCAATGTGTTTGATGTAGGTGCATTAAAAGCACAGGATAATTTTTTCCACTCTCTGTTTCTGTATTTTTGTGGTTACCTTCCTCCCAGCTTGGGAGCCAGCAGGCAGATCCTAGCATGCCCATTTTCTACCCACTTGTGCCTCAGCAAGAGATAGAGCTAGGTGTGCAAGCTATGTCTCTCTCATTAGGACCTAACCTTGTTACCTGCTTCCCCATGTTTTGACATGCTGGGCCTTAGAGGAAATCACCGCACAGTGTCCTCATTTCCATAAAGCACACTGCTACCGAGAGCATCCAGCATCTAGCTACCTTTCCCACAGTATCATATGTGGTAGCTAAATTTCATTTATTCTGTATATCAATCTAAGCAGCCGTCCATGTTCACATGTGCACTGAATACCTAAGGGGCAATGCCCAGCGCTGTGGGTTAAATAAAAATATGTCCTTTTCCAGATCATACCCAAGGAGCTGGAGAAAACTCAAAACTGCAGCGGTCTCCTTCCACCTTCTCCCTGTTGCTGAATAACTGTTTTCATGCCTCCAGTGCAAAGAGTAGTGGAGGCTGATAAGCATCTTTAAAGATATCATTTAAGTTGTATTTACCTATGCACACAAATAAAACTTGAGACAACACAGGCAACATCACATTCTCTGGCATCTAATGTTAAAGATATGCATGGCTCTTAGTCCACTTACTATTTTGGAATAATGTATTTCCTCTTTTTTCAGGCGTCGTTAGATTACTGATAGTTATTGTGTTCTATCTGCATATCAGTGCTTGTACTCCCTCCGCAAAAGATGCTCACCTAGCAGCCCGTGGAAATCGAATACATATTCAGGACTCAAAACAATTCTTGCCTGATGTATTCAAACACAGCAGCTGAATTTCATCACCTACCTCACCACCAAATTCTTTTCAGATCTTATCTTTTCCAGTCATAAGCTAAAAAAGATGCATGATACAATATCCTACCAGTGCTGCAGGGGATGTGACTCCATAGGTAATTTGTGAGATAGATGTTGGGAGTGTCCCTAACTAAAATTGTTTGAGCATAAACTTACTGAGCACAGTGCTGAAATGGTGGATCACCCACTGCCCCGGTCTAGGATTTCCAGAGGGCTTCTAGGATCTAGGTGCCAAAATACTACTGAATGTCAATTAAAATTGTGTTTCTATTTCAGTTCCCTGAAACTCAACTAAACCTTCCCAAAACACTTCTTTCAGCTTTTGGATGACGATTACATTAAAAATCCTATAGACTTTATGATAACAGACAACATTGCTATAGCAACCATAGTATGAAACACTAATAACTGGGCTGACTGGACAGATGGAAAAATTCAGTGGCATCCCTGATGTACAGAGGGTAAATAGATCCAGAGGAAAGTCCTGTGCCTCTGTGCCTAACCAGCTCACACTGCATGAATGATCAGGTTGAGAGCTGAAAAAGGAACATGTCAGGCCACAGGGAAATTTTTTCCATAGGGCGGTTCTTTTATGATTCTGCTTTGAGGGTTCTGAGAGTGGCAAGAGAGGAGGGGAGGTTTGGAGATGGGGTTTGTGGCTGTAATTTCAGTTTCAGTGGACGTGCAATTATTTTAAGAACCAACCTCTTCTTAGTGTGCAGTATCTCATTGTCTGAATAATGTCAGTTCTCCCCCAGCCTTGCACTGAATTCACAAATATCTAGGACTGAAAACTGACAGAAAACCATTCGAAGTTTCATCAGAATCCAGGAAAGAAAGAGTCCACGGAAGTTTTGAAGAAAGGAAAATATTTTCTGTGTGGGAGAACAGGTTTGTGCTGGGTTTCATTTTCTATTAAATGCTGTATTTAAAAGGTTCATTTTTTTAGGTTCAAGGGAACATTATATTTTTCAGATTCAAGGTGTTCCTGTGGCTCTCCGCCTTACCTATATGTTGTCCCCTGTTTGTTTGCCAGCCACAAACAAGAGTTTTTTGACCTCTGTCCTGTTTAGCTTCCAAGTGAAATCACACAAGAGCAGGCTGTAATTAATACAATGGTATCATTCTTTATTAGAATTCCATGCATGCATAAAAAATTCACTGTGATTGATTATAACATAGTGCTTTATATTTTTTCATTGCAACTTAAAACTTCATTCAAACAACACTTTTGAAAGGGAGAAAGATTATAACCACTGTCTGTGGCATCATCTGGTAACACTTTATTACTAGTGGATTATATACAGTTCTTCATAGAAAGTTATTAAAGAATAAATTGCTCTTTAATAGGAAGTTATTAAAGCACTCAAAATAGAATCTTAATGGGAGATTTTTGCAAATTAATATTTCAAATAAATATTTTAACTATAAACTATATACATGCTACTGCACCTTTTTATTTTGGCATCAACATTTTTGAAGTTTACACTATTAAATCATTGAATTGCTTGTTTACTATCTTAGTGGCATGTGAAATAGCATAATCTTTCTCAAGTGCAATAATACATCATATGTGATCAAAGCCCACATATGCTGATACTATCTCAACATCAATTTTTTGTGTCCATGCAGAAATGGCAGGAGAACACATCTTCACACTGCCTTCTCAGCTCGTTTGTCTTTTTACACAAAATGTCACTCTTGAATAGCAGTTGTTCACAGGTTTGACCCTGTTAAGCTCCATGTGAAACGTGTTGCAGGATAAGGACCATTGCTCTTACTTCTCAGGGATGCTCCACTGCCTCTACCATTTCCCTTCAGCTTTGTAAGGCTTTGGAGAAACCACCTGGCTCAGCTTCATGGGCTCGGGTGCTGCTAGCAGCAGACCCGCTGCTGAGTGGAATAAGGCACAGCTCAACTATTCACTTAATCCTCAGCTTCATACAGGGCATTGCAGTCCACACAGAACCACAGGCACTGCTGACACACATATCCACAGGTGACCTAGGCAGGCAAACAACTGATAACAAATCAAAGATACAGACTAAAAAAGTGTCATATATTCAGGTGCAAGTGATGGGGGAGAATATAAACACGGCAGTTCAGATGCTAGCCTGATGCTTCTTGGAAAATCAGGTACTTCACATGGTACATCATTTTTAATGTGAGTTGTTCATCTAGGAGCAGTCATCATAAATTAGATCACTAATGATATAATGTGAGTCTTTCTATTGTATCCTTAGAGTGCCAAGAGACTCCTACATGCTATTACAATGCACATGCAAAAGTATTCTTGATGTCGCAGTACGGCACGATGGTAACATGCAGGACTCGGAGTCAAAGCTCCCAGATGGCTACGGAGGTATCTGGTAGGGGTCAGGTATACCCCTGGGAAGGGCAATAATAGGTTCAACTGAGATATCGCCTCAGCCAGCTCCTTGGAACAACCTGTTCTTGCGCGTGACATGCCCAGTCTCCGTCTGGCCTGGAGGATGCAAGTCCTGAGTGCTTTCCAAAGCACGTGGGACTCCTGGGCACCAGCACAGCCTGGTGAGTCAGCCCATGGGCACAGCTGCAGGCACTCTGCAGGCACCATCCAAGAACAAAAACAATGCCATTAGCAGGTATAGCA
The DNA here is from genome assembly GCF_000687285.1 of Phaethon lepturus. Lineage (NCBI taxonomy): Eukaryota > Metazoa > Chordata > Aves > Phaethontiformes > Phaethontidae > Phaethon > Phaethon lepturus. The sequence continues at coordinate 13,495 of NW_010554233.1, read as the reverse complement.
GTTTACCTTACTGCTACATATTCTGTAATCCATAAAGACTTTAGAAAAAGCTGCATTAAGAGTTATGATAGTGGAGGACTGGAGATATAGATTAACAAATATTTTACTTGTTTTCAAAAAGGGCTCACTGCAGCTGAGAGTATTCCTGACATCACACAAATATCCAGTCTCTTTTCAGATTTTGATATGCTTTGGCCTCAACTGCATCATATTTTAACGATCCAAAGTTTGAAGGAAACAAAAAATAACCTACCTTTGATCGTAGAGTTATCTTGTTCTTAGCACGTGTGAAGAGCATGGGCAGGTAGTGTGTGTTAAGTGTAGTCTCTACGCCAGTTTCTTTCTGTACCTGTTTAGAATGAATAAATCTAAAATTTCTAGACTTGGTAACACCAAAAAATACACCACAAACACGCAGCACAGCAGAAAATACAAATATTTAGGAGGGAACTTTGTGCAAAGAGTATGGTCACTTAGAAATGCACATCCCCCCTCCCCTGCCTTTTCACTCATGGAAACCGAGCATATGGAAACATGGAAATTTTATTCATGGCTCTGAGTGACACAGGATGTTCGAACTGAGTATGTTGTGCTTGATATGGTTGAACAATAAATTTTTTCATCAGAACTGCATTTCTAGAGATGTCACAGGCAGCAGCTTCTAAGGCAAGATGCATATTGATTGACTGATAGCAAATACAACAGATCCTGGAACGGCAACAATCAACCATTTTACATGGTACGTGCACTTGCATTTCTGATCTGAGATCAAAAACTAATGCAGTAGTGGATGAGTTGTGTGAAGCATATATCTCAGATATGGTTTGATCACGGGTGGGATTTTGGAAGCCACCCTTTGTCAGAGGTACTCCCTCAAGCAGGGCAGAGAAGCCCAAGGCTGCTTTCTTACCAATAACGTTGCAATACTAATACAAGAAACTTCATCAGATGTTGCTAAGTGTGTTGAGAACTTAATGGCCAGATCATACAGCAAGTCAGAACATCCATTTTGAGGCATGAGTCTGATGCCCCCAAGATGCGTTATCCTGGAGACATGCTGTTCTCTGATGTTTGAACAAAAGCCAGGCTTACCTGTATCTGCTTTGATGTGTTAGAGCTTTGATACCCACATCAACATGAAATCAAATAACAAGAAAAATTTAGAGATTCGTATCAGCTTATTATGGCAACTATTCATAAAATTCTCTGATAGAAAGGAGTGCATATGCGATGTTTTACATACATTCTTAAAAGCACAAGCCAGGGGACAAAGGTTTGATGCAAAATCAGGGTGTTAAAATTACAAAAAAGACAAGCACTACCATACTTGGAAGTAGGAATGATAGAAATTATGACACTTGTGAATCCCTGTTCCAGACCAGACTGCTGGTCTGGGAGTTGCCATCTCCTTTACTTGCCACCACAGATGACAATGTGAGTCTTTTTAACAAAGAGGCAAGAAATATCTGTTGGTTTCCTGACAGAGCATCACCAAGATGGATTGTGAGCCTGGGACCTGGTCAATTATGGCTGCTGATTCCTTAGAGAAGGACAAGATCTCTAGTACAGATTTACTTCCCAAGTGTAGGTATGCTGAGGGAGCACCCAAGTCCAAACTCTTTGGTTTCTTCATGATACTGAGAAGAGGACAGAGTCACTGTCTGAAATTACCTGCAAAAAGCAGTTGCCTGAATTTGAGTTTTCCAGCATCAGTAAGGATGACAGAGCTATTAGGTGAAAAACTGCTGAACCGCAGGCTGCAGGTAAGCAGAACAGGAGGTCTGTTCTGTAGTAAAACCCCTTCTCCCAGGAGACACATGAAAGGAAAGCTAAAGAACAGTGTGAGAGGGAAGGGGAAAGAGCCACCGAAGAAAGGCAAAGGATGGTCACAGGCTGAAAAGAGTGATACCAGAAGTCACCATATGAAAGTAAGCTAGTTCAGTCCAGCAGTGGTGCCTCTAGTAACAGCTTGCGTCTCCAAATTTTGTTTTCCATGTTGAACAAAACCTTCCCTACAATTTCACCCGTCGTTGCTCCTCCTGTGGTTATTTCGGTAAGTGGGTCTTGACTGGAGGGACCATGCTTGCTAGAGACTGAGCCTGCTTGCTGCCATAAATATTCTTTCTTATTCCTGTATTAGGAAGGAAAGAACTTGCCCTGAATTCTTCCAAGCTAGTTATCTGTAGAATGAACTCACACAAAGCCAAGCTGTGCAAGAACAAGGACGTGCCAATGATTTTTACTTTGCACGGTCAAAGTGCTGGAGAGATGGCTGCCCTGTGTAATACAGTCATGCCTTCCATCAGCACCCGCAGAATCGACCACAGGGTCATTGAAGGCATTTTGCATAACTGGAGGGCAAGATTTTCCTTTTGCTGGCCACTATGTTTGTACAAGACAGACCTGCATGTCTGATTGCAAAGAAAATAATATTTGTACCTCATATATTGGAGAAATTGTTCAAGAACAGTTAATCCTTGTGAAAATCTTGCTCTGAAAGGCTGCCAAGAGCGCTGGCTGTGTTGTTATCTGCCATGTCAATGCCAGTCTGTGAGCAACAGCTTCTTGCCATATAGCATGTAACTTGGGCACCTGACAAAAATTGTACAAAGTTTTTCTTGCAGAGGGACACAGCAGATTCTGTTGTGTATGCCAGCCTTTCCTCCACGATAGGCATTTTCTCGTATATGCTGCATAACTGTGGAAATGCTGGTTTCATGATGTCCTACAGGTGGAGCACATGGGGCATTTTTTTCACGTATGACTTACCTGGAAAACCGTTTCACACTGTACGAACATATGCACACACTGTGCATCTGTTTTATCTCATTCATCTTTTCATTGCTTGCAGTGTGCATCCTAGATTCATAATCAACTGTATTCTGCATCGTTCAAAGTCAAGTTCTTCTCAGCATGCTGCTGTCAGACGGGATGTGCTAGTAAACTCTGCACACCTCAGTCACAATGCTCATCACTTAACGTAACCTCGTGCTTTCCTTCATGTTTCATTTTTGATGCTCTTAGCAGCCAGAACAAGTCTGAAAGGTAAATTATGTGAAGACTCAAGCATGGAGCAGGAGATTGTCTGATTCTCCTGCAAAATTGGAAAAGAAATGCCACAAACATCTTTTGATTATCACATATCTAAGACATTGTTCACGTCACAGCCATGCCAGGTTCAGAAAGATAAAACATGCCATTTTCTTTTTAAGCTGGTGCTTCCATTTTCTCCCCTAGCCACCCATACAGTCCTTACATATAAACTTCTTTTCAACAAAAGAATATTTTTAATTCATTAAACATTTCCCTGCCCTTTCTATCTGATTGGAATAACCATCTATGCACTTTGGCAGCCTTTCTGAAAATAAATGTTATTCCCTGAATGGTAATGCCTGTAAATGCCTTCTCTGACAGGAGCCCATCATGCAATGGGCAGACATGACTTCTCTGAAAGCTGCCGCAGGACTTAACTCCTTACAGAGTCTTAAGGAGAATGTACTAAAGATATTTTTCTCTAATTCTTTCTATACCTAATATACAATGGCACTCTAAATACTTGCATGTTATTCTCAGATTGCTGTGCAGTGTATTAGATGGGCTGTTCATAGCTCCTATTTTTAGGGCCTATTTTAGGGTGCTGTTCTGTTTGCCTGGGGCTCTGTGACTCTGCTCTGCTCCTCCGCCAGTACTGCGCTTTGACTCCCAGGAGCGGAAGCCTGGGCAGGGCGCAGGGAGTGTGGCCCCCACCCTGCACTCGGCTCCCACCGCACGTGGGTGTCGCTGTCTAGATGACCCAGAACCACGCGCCTGGCACCAGGGGAAAGCCTGGGTACAAATGCCCCTGGGGCATCGTGTTAGAGACCATCACTGTGGTATCAGTGTGTCACCAGCGGGTCCTGAGTAGCCAAACGGAGAAGGAAAAGCTACCTCTTAGTAGCTTTAGTGGGAATTAGTATTTAGTGGGAAGCTATGTGCTTAGCTCCAGCCTCCATTCTGCCCCAGATAAGGATCTAGGTCAGACTTTGATTTGGTAAAATAAGAGATTGATATCTTTTACTTTGGAGGAAATAAGGGGTAAGAAATCCTCAGAGTGAAGCAAGAAGACTACTTTTTATATGGCTGCGAGGCAGAAAAGAGACAGGAAAATCAGGACCGGTATCTGCAACACACCATAGTTCTGCAAGGGCAGTTTTGCAGGAAAATTCATCTCATTCAGTTATTCTATTTCAGAAATAATAAAATAATTATTACATAGAAATGTCATGTTGGGTAAACTTTTTATTTAATTTTCAATTATATTAAAATATTTATGTTACCATTGTATTTTCCTTAGTAAAATCACTCATATATGCGTTTGGTTCAAAAGTAACCATTTAAGACTTTTTTCCCAACCTTCAGAAAGTTATCTTTCCATTCCAGTCTGTCTGATTTTTCACTAGAATTAAAAAAATCCATTTGCCTCCAGTGTTATAAGGTAAAGTTTGGCAAAACAAAATAATGATGATTGATAAAATATTATTCCATTGCTTTGATTAAACCTGTTCGTTTTTATCTACCTAGTCTGCGGAGGTTTGTTTTTCTTCCTGTGGTGTAATTGTTGCTTTTGGTACAGAAACACAAATATTCCAGGCTTGCAGATGCCAGCTCCAGCCTTCAGAATCTCCTACCCGACAGCTAATTGAGGCATTGCTTCATTAGTAGTACTAGCAGGAACAGCACAGTCTTCCTTACTCCTGTGGAATAGTTCCTTTTGGAGCGGGTAAGTAAAATAATATAAGGAAAAGCAGTATCGGGTAAAAGCAAGGACTGGCGAATCTGGACAGCATTGTCACAGGGCGTAACAGCTCTGAACTGTTAAGTCCTGGCCATCTGGAGGCAGGTTTTGATGGCCTTGCTCTTCAGCGTGCCCCTTCAAACTTCTGAATGCTGCTGCATGTTTTGAGCAGATTAGAAAAGGTACAGCATTCTTTAATGGAAGCTGAAAATTGCTGAAAGCGGTAATAGGTTTGGTGTGCAAGTTTGAAGAATAGTTTGAACATGTGAATTAGGGTCCAGAAATTTACTGTGATGCCCTCAGGGGCATGTCTTTGCAATAGCTCTATGTAGAGATAAGCAAGGTACCATGAGAATGAATTCATGCTTTTTGTAGGTATGGTAATTTGAGCTAATTAGGGCAGGCTCAGCACCACCCTGGTGCAGAACAGAAAGCTGTACAGAAATTCAAAGAAACTAAGCTGTCAACTTCAGTGGGTTCCTCATCCAAAAGACCTCACTCACAATCACCCATGGAAAAAAGCTACTTGCACAGGCAGGCCATCCTGAAAGCATCCAGATCCACGAAAAAATATTTCAGTTCTGAAGAAGGTGAGATGTTTAGAGCTTCCTGCCAAAACTCCCTAGTGATGCTTGCAGGGTATGTAGGCTGCTGACAAGCCCGACAGTAGGAGAACTACTGCCCAGTGGACAACCAAGAGCCTTGCGAACCCTGGGATGGCTGCCTTGTCACAATGGAGGCAAAGAGAAACTGAGTTCACTTCTCATCTGTTCTACCTAGCAGTGCTTGGCCATGCTTCCAGCAGTACCTGAAAGATTAAAGGCTAAGATCTGCCCTTGGTTACAACACCCTCCTCCAACCCAGCCCAGCATAGACATCAGTAATGCCCCCTGGGGCGGCCTGAATCATCACTGCAGCACCAGTATCTGACACTTTGCTTTGCAAAGCATTCACTGTTTAATGCCTGTCTCTGCTCCAGTTCCCACTTTGTTGAAATGACGAAACCCTCCACAACATCAGCCTGACACGGCTGCTTTCTCCTGGAGAGGATTCATTTGCAATATTGACAAAGTTGCCAGGTATGTGGAAGGGGAAGGGCTAGGGCTGTGCTCACATGCTCCAAACGCAGTTGAGAAACCTGAAAACACAGCACAATCTGATGTAAACAAACAAGTTCTGCATATTCTTCTTTCCCAAATATTCAGAAGTCTTAAAAGAATTGGGCGTGTAATTGAAAGTAGCCAAAGGCAGCTTTATCCTGTGCTACCAGCACTTACGCAGCCGATCACCCAAAGTTTCACTTGGCAGGTTGACAGGGTTATGCATTTTCACATGGGTGAACAGATCTCTAACAACGCATTGCAGCCCAAACAACACAAAAAACCACATCATCTTGTTCCACTGATTCTTATTTCAACATGCTGGAGAAGAAATTTTCGTTCTTTCTTCACCCCAGCCTTACCATCAAGCCCCTTGCCTGACGTAACAGCTTTCCAGCACCAGAAGCTTATTTTCTTTTACCTCTTGAATCTCGCTTACATTTTCTTTGAGAAGCAATAGGAATGGTCTTTCCTGTGTAAAGTGCCTTGTGCTCTTTCTCGTGTTCTCAGCAAGTGCTTTTGAAGACATCATTCTTGACGTCATGGGATCCCACTGTCAGGAAGGGAACCTGAACCACCAGCACAAGAGTTTGGAAGGCACTTTATCAGAAAATTTGGCACTTGAAGGGGATGCAATGGTTCTGAGAAACAAGGAGCATCTCCCTGTAAACCAAAGCGCTTTCAGAGCTACTGCTCCAGGGAACGGTGCTGGCACTGGTGCCAGGATACCAGGTCGGCTTCCTTGCATGCTAAGACCTGCACTTTTTTCTCTTATGGGCCAGAGAAGAAAATCATTCCATGAAAGGAAAATTCAGTAGGCAACACATTACTGAACAAAGCAATGAAGAAGGGGGTAAGATGAGCCTCTTATTAGTTCTGCATTTGAGGGAGTAGAGAAACTTGTCCCTTCTACCATGGAAATTCAGTAACTCTCTCAAAAAATAGTGAATTTCACATTGTTTGAGAAGAATTCTCACTTCTGACTTTGTTCCAGGCTAAAAATAATATTTTTTTTAGTGAAATATGACAAGTTAAACAGAAAAACCTATAATATGGGCAGAAACTACACAATATTAAAATCTGACACTTTTTTCCACCAGTATCACCATTTTAATTCATATACCTGCTACTTCTTTCCTACTCTGCATAACTTAGAAATACATGAAAGTAAAAGAGTAGGTGAATGTCCTGAGAGCTCCATCCTAGAGAAGTCACATGAGGTGCTGAGTTCAGAAAGAGTAATTCTCCTGACTAATTTCATAATGAGCAACCACTAAAAAAAAAAAAAAAAGGAAAAAAGAAAACAAAAAGAAAAAAGCTCTTCACACAGTTGATTTCTGTTATTTAGGCACACAGTTGATTTCTGTTATCTAAGAAAAAAAAAATTACTTTTCTCCATCATCTCTCTTGTGAGAGACAGAGAAGTCCACCTACAATACAAATCGTACCATTTACCAAAGCCACAAATGACTGCATTTCTGGTTCCTTCTGTGGCAAGCTTTGACGTCGAGTGGCATTCCCAGCATGGAGACAAATTTATTTATTCATTAATTTAATATATTCAATAAACCAACCAGCACACAGACTTATTCTTTACAAGTAATTAGAATGTATTACAAGCATACAAATGTGCCTAAGATTGAGAACTTGGGTTATAATCTAATGAAAATATTGTCGCTGAATTAATTTCCTATGTGGTGCCAGAGCCACGGAATAAAAAGTATACTGAAAGTCTTCAGAGACCTACTGTCAACAGCCTAGCACTACCTCTATTTTAAGCTGGAAAAGATTAGATTTCAAAAGCCTGTTCTTTTTCATGCATTTTCTAGTTGTCTTACAGGAATCTTCCATGCTTGAAAGGCCTCACAAAAGTTTCAGAGATTAAGGTGGTGAATAAACAGGCAATTTCTGCTACAAATGTCATTAAAATGCACTAGTCTTACAGAAATGCAGTTCAAATGCAGACTTACCAGGAACTTGAGGCCGCTGGTCCTCTCTGTGCCAAGCTGCACTTGTGAGCTGCAGATTGCATCGCTGCAGCGATAGAAGACTACCCTGTGTCTGGCTGTTCTTGGCTGCAGATGCAGTCTCCTTCTGTCAGACGTGTAGCAGCAGAGTATACCAGCAGCATATGGGAGGTCACTGCTGCTTCAGTCCTTCTAAAAACGATCAGATTTCACACTCTCCTAGCATTTCCATTTTCTAAGCATTTTGCAAACTAACTAATGCTGTATCAGTGAGAAAAGGAGTATTTTTAAGGATGGGACATGTAATTGCAGCAACTCAACACACACAAAAATGTTTGGACTGAACTGGGACACAGACACACGCTGTGCTTGCTGGTGTTCCCAGGAGCATAGTTGCAAACTGAAGGAAGAAGCGCTCATGAAGTACAGCTGTTGAGACTCATTCTTTGACTTGCCTTTGGAAGTTAGACAGGTAGATGAACTACAACTGGGATATTGGTTCCAGCTTTCTGCTTCAGTCAGCTGATACAGAGGACCAAGAGAACCAAGCAGAAATGGCCCTGTTTGGGCAGATGGTTTCAGATACAGGCTGCATCACCGCGTGAAGCTGCATCTCTAGTGCATCCCTAGAGCTGCCCGCCTGTTCGCAACCTGCCTTCAGGCGCGCTTTTGTTTCTCTCCGCCTACTGTACGGGTCTCACGGCTTCTCCCTCCTTATAGTATGAAAAAAAGTAATAGTAATAGTAATGAAAAAAAGAGATTAGGTTATCCAGGTCTTTGTGATTAATTTTTTTTTAGTCACATATATCTTGCCTGCTTCAGTAAGCAGCAGGTTTCCACTGCTGTTTCCTGCATAAAAGACTATCACCACCGGGAGTATAATTACCTGGTTCCACCTCTCAGTCCTAAAGCTAAAGGGTTTCGCATAGTGCTAAGGTGCAGAGAAAGATCAAGGGAATGCAGAGGGTTCCCTGGGAGCACTTCTGTGCAGTGCTTATCAGCAGCTCCTTATCGACGTTAATCTGACAACACAGGTGTGAGGGAATGCTCCAGCTGGGACAGATCACTGGTAATCTGATCAGGAGCAACCCATTGTGTTCTGCTGGACACCAGTTTACTTGTTACCGGTTGAACAAAGGAACAAATTAAGCAAGCCTGATTAAGCAGTGTTGGTAACAAGGGAGGTGTGGTGGAGGGAGCTGTGTGTCTTGGCTGTCTGTGGGTGTGCAGCTAATAACCATTACACAACACCCACAGACACGCTCCCCCGGGGGGGACAGGGCACGGTAATTATAGAACGGGTGTTTAGAAGGAAAAGGCATTTCATATACCATGTTCCTCATTTTAATAATACAGACTGTTGCGTTGTGAAACACCTTCCGTAGAAAAGCATTAAGTGCCGTGACCCACGTCGTCCCTGAGCCAGCGCAGCAGCGTGCACTTTCACACCCGACCTGGGAAAAGGTCCCCGTCCCACCCGCTGAGGAGGGCTTGTCCCCAGGGCTGGGTTAGGGAAATCCACGGCTGCGAGGGTCTGTATCTGACTGGAGCCAGCGTAACAAAGCAGAGGGGCCTTCTGCCCAAGGCCCTCACCAAAAGGCCTCCCACACAGGCGGACATCAATGCCGTGTAGAGTCTGCTCCTCTGCAGGCCCTGTCTCCACCACCCTCCTCGTCCTCATCCCAACTCCCACAGGGGTCCTGCACGTGCCCCGGGGCACCATCACCTGAGGGGACGCGGCAACACACCGGGTCTGCAAGAGGTGCAAGTCCGGTCCTCCTCCTGCCCTGCTGCTGCCTCCGCGGGCAGCTGCCGGGGCTCTCCTCCACCCCTGCGTTTGTCCAGAGCAGCCACTGCCAGCGGGTCTGGGCCTCGGCTGGGAGCCTGAAGGAATGCTGCCGCTCCACAGAGGCCTCGCTGGGTGGAGAAAGGGCTGACGGGACTATGCGCATGGTCTCTTCAGCGACTGCACAAAGCTAACGTGCATTTCTGACTGGGGGGGGAAGGCAACACGAGGTCCCTGAAGCCACTCTCTCCTCAGTCCTGTCTCGGAGGACCAGAAGGCATCCTCACTGTGTGACGAAACTAACTTTAGATCTCCATTGTCCTGGTCACCGTCATCTTCCTTATGACTCCATGTCTTTCAGCCACTACCATCACCTAGCTTCTCAGCTTCATTGTGTTGCCTCTGCCTCTTCACAGTTCCCAAAACAATGTCTTGAAGACTAAACTGAAGCAGCAGAGGAACTAAAAGTATTTTTGGGAAGAACTGTGTTGATGCTGTCATAGTTGTGATACTCCAAAAGGAGGTTGATTGTTTATGCAGGAAATAATATTTCAGGTAGAAAGCTGTAAGAAATCCTTCAGCGCCATGCCCTTTTCTGCAATAATTTCTATGGAAAAATGGCTCAATTCTGACAAAACCACTTGAATTCTGAATAAGCTTTTTTAGCAGTAAAATATCGCAGCATTGGAAAGATTTTTTTGGAAGGGGAGGGACACACAAGCACAAGACAATGAGAAAAATCTGCGTGTCGCTGACAGACAACGTGAGTGGTTTGAGCACGGATCCAGGCTTCTGGGCTCTGCTCACAGCTCCAGCCTGTCACTCTTGGTGTCAGCTATTAAATGCTTGTCATAAAAGCATTGTTTTTATTTTTCTGTCTCCCAGAATCCTTACTCCTTTGGACATCAACTGGCTATGCCACGGTCTAATCAAACCTTCATTAATCTGCTGCTACGAGGAATGGATCTTGTATTCTCTACCAGTTAATTGGTGACTAGCTGGTACAAGTGGTGAGCAGGAAGATTTCTGAGTGAGCAGATGTTATGTATGTTAGTCCCCTGCATAGTTCCGTGTGGACACACCATCCCAAAGGCATACAAAAATATCACTCCATTTCCTCTTTTTGGCTAAAGAAGAGAGAATGCGATGCACTCTTATTAACTAAAGGTCAAAAGGTTATCAGTTAATGTAAATCCAGAGGTAGAGAAGAGCAAATACTCTATCGAGAGCCAGTAAAATGTGCATTGCTCTAATTCATATTGTGTTTTACTTAATTCTCCGCTCAATATTATTTTCTTTCCTCTACAGTTTGGGATGCAGCTCTGGTCATGTCTAATATCATGTCTTGCTCACCGTGTGACACTCAAAGAACCTGTGATCTGCAGAAACAGTGATGCCAAAACCCTGGGGCTCAGCGCACTGCACTAACGAGCACGCAGTGACGAGCGAGTCCAACCCCAGCCACCGTCGGTGGGAACTGTGAGACGCAAGTGAGGATCTGCGGGCCAAGGAGATGGATACGTGCAGATCATTTCTGAATTAAAGGTCTTCCACAGGTACAACCAACGATGTGCTTTCACTTCATCGAGTAATTCACACTTAGTGCTAAAAGTATGAGAAAAACAGTTTGAGAATGCAAATGGTGGCTGTTGCTTTGATAAATACTACAAGCCAAATTCATTAGTGGGCTTTCAAAGAGAATTGTTTTGTTTTCCCATCATAAATAAACAAAGAAATAGCATTCTCTATCATTTCTCTCATTTCAGAAGGTACCTGCTGGTTCTAGTGCTAATTACCATGTTCCTTCTGTGATGGAAAATAGCCCCACAGCATCTTAACTGCAAAATTTGGTTTTCAGGAAAGAAAGGTTTTCTGAGAATGTAAAAATGTGGTTCATTCTTACTAATTGGTTTATATTTGAATATAAATAAATGAGAAGCAAGTATGCTATTTATTTAATAGCATTTAATGTATAATCATTTTATACAGTGGAGCCATACTCATAATCTTTCTTTTATGTTATTGAAAATATTGATAAAACACTAGATATTCATTAGTTACACCATTTCCAAGTGCACAGAAGGATGAACAAATGTGTTTTCATTATAAGAGGTAATAATAATTAAGAGTGACAGCACCTTATCCTCAGGATCTGCCTCCCAGCAGCAGTTTGGCTGATAAAAAAACAGAAGTTAAGATAAGGCAGCAATTATTAAGACAAATCTTTTGAAGGGCTGTTTGAACTCCTGTGTCCAGCAGATAATCTGATTTTACAAGGTGCTCCAAGGGGGGGTAGCCTGCATGGGAAGCAGTACCCAGGTGCAGGCCTGTAGCCCTTTGCACCGGCATTTTTACCTCTAGCCATTTCCCTGGTCGCTTCTTCTTTTGTTTGCTACAGCTGTGGCATATAAATCAGTCTTCATTCTGTCTCACTGACACCAAAGAGAAACGCAGCACAAACAATGCAGAACACCAAGCCCCAAATGTATTAATCATCTTCTTTTTTTTTCTTTTTTGCTGATCCCTTTCACCTATCTTTTTTGGGAGATTCAGAAATGGCTATGGGCAACTCAGTAATTCTTCCTTCATAAATATTAGATGCACGCAGACCATGAATATTTGAGTAGCTAACTCTGACTTAGTTGAAACCAATTGCTAATGGCAATTCATTTTTCCTTAGTGACATTCCACCAATAACAAGCATGTGGGGGACAGGGGGACAGAACGGTGCAATTTGGACCTGGACAGCAAAAAGGAAAAAAGGTGCCGTCTGGGAACAAAGATGCTTTATTGATCCGGCTTTCAGGTCGAACCCAGGGCTATGTATCCTCCCTTACCTTGGAGAGAGTTTTAGCAGAGAGATTCATGCTCAGCAGTTATGTCTGTACACTTAAGAACTAAATATTGAAAAAAAAGTTTTAAACACTTACAATCAATTTTTATTATGTCGTCGGGCTACTGCCTCTTGACGTATTGTGCCCTGTGTGATGCTGCACCTACGATGTGCAAACTGCAGTGGGAAAGACCAGGCAGTTCTCTGACATCCTCCACCTGGGGTGCACCACATCCCCGCTGGTAGAACTCTGGCTTGCCGTGGGAAAGGGCAGCTGGGGTTCCTTCAGCCCAGCCCCAGTTCCCCAGTGCATTCCCTTCTTCCCATTGACTCTTGCAGCCCTGTGCTTATAGCGCAAGGCAGGTTAAGCAGCTGTTCCAGGGGAAAACGCTGTTTTTTTGGTCCTTAATGGACTGTTTTTCAAGCCGGATGAACTCACCCTGCTGCACAAGGGCTGCAAAGGACGTGCTGAAATGGTGTGGCAGGCAGCCGGGAGCAGAAATGGGGCTGCCCCTTTTGGTGACATCAGGTTAGCTGTAAAACTGTATGTTTCGATTTTTAATAAAAAATAGAAAATGTGACTTTATGCCTGAGGCATAGCAAAGAAATGTTGTGTCTCCGAACCTGGGGAACGGCAATGAGTAATCAGATGTGACCAGATCAAACCTCAGCTGAAGTTCATGTTTACATGGCCCAAGAGACACCAGCATGTATCTATCATTTTATATTGGTCTCAAATTTGCCATTACTAGACGAATACTTTATAATCCATTGGTAATACTTATACACATTAGTCTGTTTTAGCATGCGGCTCCCCTCGCATGCGTTTTGCCCCAGAAAAAGACCCTGTTAGATCTCTCTGAAATCACCACCGCTGCCACACGCCATTTTGTCAGGGCTTCTGCCACTTCAGCCTGTGCCGGGGCAGTGCCAGTGGCAGTTCGGGCAGAGCAGAGGCTCCGGGCTTGCACCACGGCCCGGCGGCCATCTGTGCCCTACGGACGGTGCCCGACAAGCGGCTGGGCTGGCCTGCCT
>NW_010554232.1:3029-3426 GCF_000687285.1 Phaethon lepturus | reverse complement strand
GCCACCGCCAGCTCCCTGCCTGCCTCTCCTCCCTGCAGCCGTGGCACCAGCCTGCGCCCACAGCTCCGCCTGGGCCTGGACCAGCTGTGGGTGGTGAGCAGCGGGAAGGAGGCATCGGGGGAGGAAGAAGAGGCGGAGGCAGGCAGCGAGGAGGACAGCACCTGCCTCCTCTTCATCTGGCCCACCGGCTCCTGCATGGCCAATTTCGGGTGAGTCTATGGCCGGGCAGGAGAGGTGTCCAGCCGTGCCCACGCCATGGGCTGAATGGCCTCTGCCCTCCGTGCAGAGGCTGGGCAGGGAGCAGGCAGCACGCCGGCAGGGAGGGATGGGGGCATTTTGGCTTCCTGCTTGCCCCGGGCCCCTTTTGTTCGCCAGAAGGGCAGGGCAAAAGCAGACG
>NW_010554232.1:1276-2006 GCF_000687285.1 Phaethon lepturus | reverse complement strand
TTGTGCCGCGGGGGCCGGGAGAGGCTGCTGAAAGGCCAGGCAGGGGTGAGAATGGCTGCCTTCCCCCCGCCTCTGGCTGTGCCAGGGTGCCAGGGCAGTGTGGCGAGTGGGGTGAGCTTGTGCGGGAGGGAGGGAGGGAAGGAGGAAGGGAGGGTGCGGTGGTGCCACTCAGGCAGCGGGGAGGGTTGGGGGGGCACCAGGACCTTGCCACTCAGGCAGCGGAGAGGGTTGGGGGGCCACCAGGACCTCCGGCACGTCCCCGCTGGTGTCGCTGGGAGGAAACCTGCCGTGTGGGGCAGAGAGCCCGGGAGGGCCGAGGGTCCCAGCTGTGCCACGCTCAGGCTGCCGGTGCCGGCTGGCAGCTCGCCGGTGGCCCTTTCTGCTGCGGGGCTGCTCTCTAAGCACGGCCTGGTTCTTGCAGGCTGACCCCAAGCAAGGACCTCCAACGGTGCCGTCGAGCAACGGAGGGGGACTTTGCCGCTCAGCAGGTGAGTCTTGGAAGGACAGGCAACCTCCTGCGATGCGTTGGGCTGTGCTCACTTGTCCCTTGAGTGTCACCATGCAGGTCGGGCAGCCCAAGGGAGGACGTCAGCTGGAGGAGCAAGGACACCCGCTGGGCAGCGGCCGCTGGACGTGGTTGTGCGGGGACTCGCAGCCTCTGCTGCTGCCCGTGGCTTGGAGGAGGGCAGGGCGAGGGCTGGGCCAGGCTGTCCCGATGGCATGCCGGCTC
>NW_010554232.1:0-1200 GCF_000687285.1 Phaethon lepturus | reverse complement strand
TCCCCCCCGCCACCCCTGCCGCACCGCTCATCACCGCGCTGCAGGCAGGGCAGGGCAGGGCAGGGCAGGGCAGGGCAGGCTCTGGGAGCACTGGCCTGGTGGTGTCCCCTGACGGCTCTTGCTCTGGTTTCCTTTGCAGGAGAAGGGAGCAGCAGCAGCAGGAGGAGGAGGAGGAGGGGGCTGCCCTGGCCCTTTGCTGTGCGGCGGAGCCGGGCCGTTGCCCAGGCGCCAGGGCAGGCGGGCTCCGGCTGCAGCAGGGCGCTCTTTGGGCAGCCCCTGACAGCCCTCTGCGGGGAGGACGGCACGCTGCCCCAGCCCATCCAGGTGAGCCAGCCTGGGCAAGGGGTCCCCAGCCCTCCCCCAGGTGCTCCAGAGAGGCGGTTCGTGTCTCCGGGGACAGGGGATTGGGCTCTTCACCCCAGCACGGAGCCAGGGGGTGCTGGGGCAGTGCTCTGGCCAGCGCTGTTGGAAGGCAGCTCTCAGCCAAGCAACCGTCCTCCCGCCTCTGGTGCAGGAGCTGCTGGCTGTCCTGCAGCGGGAAGGGCCGTCGACGGAGGGGATATTCCACCAAGCTGCCAGCGGGACAGCGCTTCGGGAGCTGCGGGAGGCCCTGGACCACGGCGCGGACGTCGACATGGGAAGCCAGCCTGCGCTGCTGCTGGCCGGCGTCTTGAAGGGGAGGGCTGCGGCCCTTGGCTGGCCTGGGCTGTTGCAAGGCTCAGCTGGAGCCCTTGGCGTTGCAGAACTTCTTGCGAAGCATCCCCAGCAAGCTCCTCGTGAACGACCTCTACGAGGACTGGATGGCAGCCATGCAGAAGGCCAGCAAGGAGGAGAAGGCGGAAGCGCTGAAAGCGTAAGCGTGGGCAGAAGCCTGCCTGCCTGTTGAGCAGGAGCCCCGGCCGCTGGCTGGGAGCCCCTGGAAGGCTGCGCCACGCAGCCGCTGGCTCCCAGCCGCCTTGGGCAAGGCTGGGGACGGCTGTGGGCAACATCTGCTTTATTTCCCTTGTGTGCCCGTTCCCTCAGGGTGGCCGAGAAGTTGCCTGCGGCCAATCTGCTCCTCCTGAAGCGGCTGCTGTGCCTCCTGCAGCACATCGGCCACAACGCCGCCAGCAACAGGATGAGCTGCAGCAACCTGGCCATCTGCGTCGGGCCTAACCTGCTGAGCCCGCCCAACGAGGAGCTGCTCCCACTGGAGGCCAT
>NW_010554231.1:0-26069 GCF_000687285.1 Phaethon lepturus | reverse complement strand
GGCCTCTGCCCATCGATACAGTCTGTCCAGACCGCTCTGTAGAGCCCTCCTATCCTCCAGCAGATCAGCACTCCCACCCAACTTGGTGTCGTCTGCAAACTTACTGAGGGAGCACTCAATCCCCTCATCCAGATCATCAATAAAGATATTAAACAAGACCGGCCCCAAAAACTGAGCCCTGGGGAACACCACTTGTGAATGGCCACCAATTGGATTTAACTCCGTTCACCACAAATCTCTGGGCTCGGCCATCCAGCCAGTTCTTTACCCAGCCGAAGAGTACATGTACATAGTGCAGAAAAAAATACTGTTGTACTACAGGTGGGAAAATCCCTCTGCATGATATTTATTCTCCAACAACAAGCTTGTCTTTCCCCCTCTGAGCACAGCCCACTGTGTCTGAGCAGGGCTGCAAGCCAGGGAACATGCCTTTACTTCCCAAATCCCTTCTCCTTTTTCCAGTTGGAACATGCAGCAGCAGCATCACTTCAGGTTGATTTGGTGTAGGATACTATGAATGGCAAAGTGGCAAAGGCTGCTCATAACCAGGGGCTTTGCAGCCATGTGATTCAGCCAGCCTGAGAGGGCTCTAGCTATCCAGAAGCACATGAGGAGAAGGAGGACAACATCTCACACCCCTCTGTTCTCTAGCTGATGGCAGGAGAAGTATTATCTTGAAGACTGCAGATCTGGGGGAGTCAGGGAACAAGCCTGGACCTTGCTCTCATAATTTAATCTCATGTATTAAAAAGAATCTTAGAATCATAGAATAGTTTGGTTTGGAAGGGACCTTTAAAGGTCATCTAGTCCAACCCCCCTGCAATGAGCAGGGACATCTTCAACTAAGGTTGCTCAGAGACCCCTCCAACCTGACCTTGAAGGTTTCCAGGGATGGGGCATCTACCAGGTCTCTGGGCAACATGGGCCAGTGTATCACCACCCTCATGGTGAAAAATTTCTTCCTTATGTCTAGTTTAAATTTGCCCTCTTTAGGTTTAAAACCATTACCTCTTGTCATACCTCTACAGGTCCTTTTACCTCTACAGGGCCTGCTGAAAAGTCTCTCCCCATCTTTCCTATAGGCCCCCTTTAAGTACTGGAAGGCTGCAATAACATCTCCCCAGAGCCTTCTCTCCTCCAGGTTGAACAACCCCAACTCTCTCAGCCTGTCCTCGTAGCAGAGGTGTTCCATCCCTCTAATCAGGGAGGCCTCCTGATTCTGTGGCCTCCTCTGGACCCACCCCAACAGGTCCGTGTCTTTCCTGTGCTGAGGGCTCCAGAGCTGCACGCAGGATTCCAGGTGGGGTCTCCCCAGAGCGGAGCAGAGGGGCAGAATCACCTCCCTCAACCTGCTGGCCACGCTGCTTTGGATGCAACTGAGGATACAGTTGGCCTTCTGGGCTACGAGTGCACATTGCTGGCTCATGTCCAGCTTTTCATCCACCAGTACCCCCAAGTCCTTCTTCTTGCAAGGCTGCTCTCAATCCCTTTGTCTCCCAGCTTGTACTGATACCGCGGGTTGCCCCGACCCAGGTGCATGCCCCTGCACTAGGCCTTGTTGAACCTCATGAGATTCACACGGGCCCGTTCCTCGAGCTTGTCCAGGTCCCTCTGGATGGCATCCCATTCCTCAGGCGTGTCAACTGCACCACTCAGCTTGGTGTCATCTACAAACTTGCTGAGGGTGCACTCAATCCCACTATGTCATTGATGAAGATATTAAACAGTCCTGGTCCCAATACGGACCCCTGAGGGACACCACTCGTCACTGATCTCCATCTGGATGTCGAGTCATGGACCATTACCCTCTGGATGAGACCATCCAACCAATTCCTCATCCACCAGTAACCTCCACCCATCAAATCCATATCTCTCCAATTTAGAAAGAAGAATGTTTTGGGGGACTGTGTCAAAGACCCTATAGAAGTCAAGATTGATGACATTGGTAGCTCTTCCCTTGTCCACTGATGTGGTTACTCAGTCACAGAAGGCCACTTAGGTTAGTCAGGCAGGACTTGCTGCCTCAAATCACTTCCTTGTCCTCCATGTGCCTCAGCATAGCTTCTAGGAGGATCTGTTCCATGATCTTCCCAGGCACAGAGCTAAGGCTGATGGGTAGGTAGTTCCCAGGGTCCTCCTTGCTACCCTTTTTAAAAATGGGTGCAATTTTTCCCTTTTGCCAATCTCCAGGGACTTCACCTGACTGCCAGGACTTTTCAAGTATCATGGAGAGTGGCTTGGCAACTACATCAGCCAACTCCCTCAGGAATCTGGGGTGCATCTCAGTCAGGTCCCACAGACTTGTGTATGTTCAGGATATTCAAGTGGTCTTGAACCTGATCTTCTCTTACAGTGGGAAGGACTTTGCTCCTTCAGTCCCCGTCTTGTAGTCCATCCACTCGAGGGATGTGGGAAGAGAGACTGCCAGTGAAGATTGAGGCAACAAAGTCATTGAGTACCTCTGTCTCCCCCTTGTCCATTGTTACCAGTCTGCCAGTCTTGCTCATCAAGGGGGTACGCTTTCTTTGACCTTCCTTTTCTGGCTGAAATACCTGTAGAAGCCCTTCTTATTGTTCTTTGCATTCCTTGCCAAGTTCAGCCCCAGCTGCATCTTGGCCTTCCTGACCCCATCCCTACACAACTGGGCAGCATTTCTGCATCCCTGTCCTTGCTTCCACTGCCTGTATCTTTCCTTCGTGCCCTTTAGTTTGACCAGCAGGTCTCCACTCAGCCATGCTGGTCTCTTGCCTTCCTTTCCTGATTTCTTACACTTGGGGATCGAGAGCTCTTGCACTCTATGGAACATGTCCTTAAAGAGATGCCCACTTTTTACTCTCAAAGCACCTAACTGAGCAGGTGGATCATGAACCTCAACAGGGTGTTGAGAAATGGCAAGTTGTTGTAAAGGAGAGGCTATAAGTGTTCACTATCTTGATGGGATCAGTAAAAACAATTCTTTATTTATTCCTATCTTTGAGACTCAAAAGCCTGAAAAGTTGGGTGTAATCTTTATGAGCTCTTAAAACTGACTGTGATTTCCCAGGGCTCTAGGAGAGGATGTGGTATCGCTCACTGGCAGTCTAACAAGCAGTCATGAAATACCACCAAGCCCGGCTGCTCCCTTTCATCACCCTGCCTCCTATCAGGGCAGGTCAGCCCATGCTGAGCTCCATGCTGCCCATATCCATCAACCACAAGACCATGCCTCAGCACAACACTGCCACCATCATTTCTGTGCTGCTCCAGCACGGGTTGGCCCTAACTCCTGTTTACTTGTAAGCATGAGAAAGGGAGAGGGTACTGCCATATTTGAAAAATAAGAAATTGGTTTCTTCCATGCCATTTCATTGTTCTAGCTCCTGGTTTAGTTCCAGGAGCTTGTCACCCCTCAGCAGGGATGGCCCTGTGACAGAAACAAAGTCTCTTTGCTGTGGGTCCCTGGGCCCTTCTGGGACCAGTCTCACACTGAACTGCTTTTTTCTGCAGGAAGCTTTGAGGTGGTTCCATTTCATCCCACTTCCTCAGGGAGTTACCCTGCATAAAAATGCTGTAGTCCTTTCCCTGACAGGTCCTTAAGATATATTATAACTATATTTCATATGGATGCAAAGAGGCTGGCAGCATTAAATTCAGATGGAGCCATTCATCACCAGAGGTTAGCAAGGATGAACATAATTTAATAGCATGACGAAATTCTTGTTCTGTTTTTGCTGGAACCCCAAAGCTGTGGATGAGAACATTTCAGGCCTGAGATCCAGACCTTGTCACTCCTTGAGTAACACTGGGCACAGCCTTGGGGGCATTGCTGGAAGGAAAGACTGACATACAATGTTAGTCTAACAGTTTTGGGGGTAGCTGTTATTTTCTAAAACTTTTGCATCTTTTTTTTTTTTGTGCTGATCAGGAAAGCTCTGAGCTGAGACCAGATGGTACTGATTTGCTCAGGGTTATTGCTGGTCAAAGCTAAAGACTGCTGTGCTCCATTCCCACAGACAGATATTAAACTGAGATGATTATTATTTATTCATTGATATTTCAGCAGTGTTCAGCTGGGAGTGAAGCCACACTCGGCTGGGCACTATTCACTTGCACACACAGAGAGTTACAGTTCTTCATCCCCAGAAACCTAAACCTGAAGTGAAAGCCCCAGATGCAGAGTGCCCTGACCCCAGGCTGTTATCAAATACTTCTCTCTACTATTTCAAAATCCATTTTGCAGCAATATGATTTCCTCTTTTTTCCTCCCCAACTTGAGGAGACTAGATGTCGTATTACAGCAACTGCTGACCGGACCGGCTGAGAAGACACCCTTCAAGGCACTGCTGAAGCTGCTGCAGCTGCACTGCTGTGGCTGCTGGGAGAGGACGCTTCTCTTCTCTGCATCAAAACATCCTCTGCCACGTTATCATCCAGTCTAGACCTCCCACACCCATTTGAGAGCTGTTTGATTTGGTAAAACACAGGCTAAACTACCTGTGGACATTCTCATGGAGATGTGGCCCTTGGGCAGCTTTTTTCTCCTTACTGAGGGAGAGTGCATGAGGTCGTTTTCGTAACAGAAACTTTTCTCTGAAGCAATTCTTGACAAATCCACTACCCTTCTCAAAGACTGTATTAAAGCTACTGATTCTGAACACCATTGTCTAGCAGATCTCAGAGGTCCTCAGCAGCCCAGTGTCCCATGTGGCAGGTCTGGGGCAGGTCTGCACAATTCTTGGGGATGGGGGAAAACAGCACTTCAGAAAGACAAAGTATCTCTGAGCACCTGGAGAGCAGAAGAAACAGAGCCACAATGCAACCCCCACTGAACTTTGCAAAGGTTAATGAATGATGGTACTGGAGTACCTGTTGTGCTCCAGTGCATGACAGCATGCAAATAGTGAAACCCACTGATGGCAAATATCAAGGTGAAGAAAAGCTTAAATTTAATGTAACCGGTTGCCATAATAATTTACACCCAATTACAACTCATTATAAGGTTGTCTTGCTACAAATGTGACAGAGGCCAGCGATTCCCTTAAAATGGTAAATCTAAGTCATAGGTTTGGATGAGTAAAAGCTTATCTGCAACACTGATCGATTGTTTTGGACAATATTACAATTTTTCCTGGGAAGTTTTATGATCCAGAATGAATTGGAAGTGTGTTCAATTTGAATAAATTCTTTCAATCAGTAGTCCAAAAACAGAGATTTCCAAATTCTGAAGACCAGGAAAATACCTTGGAGTGGCAGGAGCTGTGAGACTTCAGTTCCAAATATGACACTCAGGTCTGTCCCACTGTGGCAAAGCTAGGTATCAGGGCTGTGCTGCTCTGCACACCCTGGGCACTTAAGTCATTGATTCCTTGGGTGGTCCAGGAACACCCCAGCTTGTCCAGCACAGATGAGATAGAAGGGCTAGTTTGAGACACCAGACCGCCCTGGAAGCAGGTCTGAACTCCTCGCCACCTCCATAATTAAGCGATTGACCCACAGGAGCTCTCCAGATGGGAATTTTGGACAGTTCTACATATTCCCCCAGGTAGCTCCTGCTGTAGCTCATCTCCTTTGTATGCTTAAATGCATATGTGTTGATTAACATCCTTGGTGGAGTGTCCCTGAGATTCTCTCACAGTTCTGCTGCTTTGGCAGATAAGGTGTTTGCAAACAGTCAGTACAAACTGTTCCTGCAGATGCAAAAGCACTCATGTAGGAAAGCCTTTTGCACACAGTTACTATATTTAAACCCATTTTGAACGTAGCTGTCACGGACAAAATAGTCCAGAGTAGGGAAATTTTGCTTGAGTTAATTTATTGCCAGTCTACATAAGCTCCTGATACCTGATTTGGATATTGAGGGAAAGACTAACACAAACAACTAGACAAACATGTATACAAAACTCCATCCTCCCTCCTTCCCAGCCTCAACTTTCCTTATTTTTGCTGCAGTTACAACCAGTCCATTAAAACTCTGCTGGCAAGGTGACAGCCGGCATAGGAAGTCGGTGCACCTAATAGTTTTCTGCTGCCCTGTCTGTAACCGTTTCTGCTGGGCTGCACTTCGTGATTTGTGACTGTCCTGGTTTCAGCCAGGATAGAGTTAATTTTCTTCACAGAAGCTAGTGTGAGGCTATGGTTTGGATTTGGGATGAGAAACTGTTGATAACATACTGCTGTTTTGGGTTGTTGCTAAGCCGTCAAGGACAGTCCAGCTTCCCGTGCTGGGCTGCCAGCGAGCAGGCTGGGGGTGCCCGGGGAGCTGGGAGGGGACACAGCCGGGACAGCTGACCCCGGCTGGCCACCAGGATATTCCATACCATACGGCATCATGCTCAGTATATAAAGTTGGGATGAAGAAGAAGGAAGGGGTGGAGGGATGATCAGAGTTATGCTGTTTGTCTTCCCAGAAACCATTACGCGTGATAGAGCCCTGCTTCCCTGGAGATGGCTGAAGACCTGCCCATCCATGGGAAGCAGTGAATGAATTTCCTGTTTTGCTCTGCTTGCGTGAGTGGCTTTTGCTTTCCATATTAAACTGTCTTTATCTCAAACCATGAGTTTTCTCACTTTTGCTCTTCTGATTCTCTCCCCCGTCCCACGGTGGGGGAGTGAGCGAGCGGCTGCGTGGGGCTCAGTTGCCAGCTGGGGCTAAACCACGACAGTGACACCCTTTGTGTAACTGTTTCCGTCACTCTGCATGTCACGGCCTCTGCTGCGCTCTTCCTCAGTGTCCCCACTCTGGCGTGGGTCGCCCATGGGTGTGTTTTTTCACCATATGGTTTTCACTTACTTCAGGGCAGGCTGGAAGCCTTTTTGGTACACAGCAGGTCATAAGCTCACCCCATGCAGGCCACCGCTGCAAACCAACGCCACATACAGCCTGCAGCACCTGCCCATTGCAGCCGGTACGGTAACAGGGATGGATTAGGCATGGTCATGCAGGATGGCGGGACAGCTTGCAACCAAGAACTTGTATGACCATTGCAGCGGGGACTGCTGTTGGCATGGGACAATGAGCAACCGTTCTGAGAGATTTGCTTCCCCATGTGAGAGTGACCTTATGACAAAATTTTTTAAAATACTTTTTATTTTAAACAAACACTCTGTCATTGTCTGCACAACATTGGGTTGCATGAGAAACGGTTATTAAAATACCTGTATAGCACTCCCTCTGACAGATGCCCAGCTCAGCAGCTCACTATATCCCCAAAAGCATGAACATGAGGGTTAACTATTCCTATCAGCAGTTGGCTCACTTCAATTAGAAATTGTAGTAACCATCTTAGTAGTAGAGCCAAAGATTATCAGAGTTGAGATTTTCTGTTTATGCTGCCAAATGAACGGAGTCTGAAAAGTGTCTGTCTGTCCATGTCAGAAAGCATTGCAAAGCAGGAAACTTGGCAGCCTGATGTCCGCCGAGTAGCGTTCCTACTTTAGGATGAGTTTCAGCCCTATAATTGTGCTGCGTGTGTGTGTGTGTGCGCGCGCGCACGTGCGTGTAACCGGGAATCTGCTGAGGCTGCAGAATGGGAGGCAAAGCCCCACCCGCAGTCAGACTGCACGTAGCTCCCACCCTCTGTACGCTTTAAATAGGGGTCTGGGACCGCTGAGGCTTACATTAAGCGTCTCAAACAATTCCTCTGTCTGCTTATACTCTGAGCTGGGAATACAGTCTCCTCATACCATGTAAGAGCTGTACAGGCCTGCTCCGGCTGTGCCCTCTTTGGGAAAGGATTAAGAGAGGTTTAAGCATGTCGGGGCAGCCTGTAGAGCTGGCGCATTTGGGTGGACTCCATCCTTCTCGCTTCGGCTGGCTGACTCGGTGTTTTCACCTTTGAGTGTTTCTCACACCAATGCTGCTTGCTATATCTGTAGGTACAATGATTGCTGTAATTCAATCGCTTCATTGATGTAAATAATTTCTGACAGCTTTATTTGTACTTATCTAAATTATAAAGAACAATGTCAACTCTGGTAGCAGTTATTATAAAGTCCTCAAATACCCTCAGATATTGCTGTCCATAATGAGTGCGCTGTGAAATCTAAAGATTCTTTTCGGAATATGCTTTTAAATGAAGAAAGCCATGGCAGCTGCTCAGGGAATGCTGTTTGCTGTGTCCAGGCACTTAATTGTCATGCTGATCCCTAATCCTAATTCAAGTAAATCAAAAGTGGAAATAAAACTGTACTATTACACAATTGCAAAGGCAGTCAATTCTGCTGTCAGCAGATGCAGTGGCCAAAAATCCCCTTAATCACGGACACAGGATGACTGATACACCCCTGGATAAAAGAACAAATGCCAATGTGAAAGTGAAACATTGGCAAACATTTCACATAAAACCTAAGTTATGTAGTATGCAAGAGGGTCTGAGTCATAGATACATTATACTGTAATATTAGGTGCTGCAGACTGTGAAAATGTCACTATTAGTACAAGTTCTGCCCCCTCATCAGGCAGAAATAATATACATAGGTCAGTTAGCCTGCCACATACTGCATTTTTTTTACTATTATGGCAATAGTGTCTCCACTGAATTCCTATGTGTAATTTATCTCAGGAATAGATAAGTGAATAAATACATACTTATTATTAAAAATGTAAAAATCTGTTTTTAAAAATATATTAAAAATATATTTTGTATATGAATCTCACTACTCCAGACAGTTGCAAACTTCTACAATCACACCACAAACATTCCTCAGAGGGGCTCACAAATTATTGATGTTTACCCCAGTGTAAGTACTGTCACTCCATGTGTATCTTTCATCTGTCAGATACAGTAAACTGAGATACAGTCTGCCAAATGGTGAATGCCTGCTTTCTCAAATTCCTTTAAATATGCTCAACCGCTAACTGTTCTTCTCAGACACCAGATGAAAGCAGCATTCAGCCATTCAACAGCTGAGTTTTGCTGCATATATTCTCCCAAAGCCAAGAGAACGGATATTCCTTGAGGACGTATGAAGGTGATCTCTGACAATGTGTTCTCGGCTGGCAGGTACTTCAGCACATAATAAATACCTGGAATAAATCCAGCTATTTTGGGGGGAGTTGTATAAAGACTAGTCTGATTCAGAATTCCTGTTGATAGGTAAAATGGCATAAGATAATTTTAAATGCAGGCTGTCTTCCTCATTCTTTCTGCACTCCCTTTCCTTTATTTTTTTCCTTAAACTTTCTTTTGGCTTTGAAGTCCCCAATCACATTTTCATTGCACATGATTAGATATGTAAAAACTTGGAAACTGAAGGGTTGTTTAATTTTAGTGTATGCATATGGGCAACGCTAAAGTCCATGTGAGTTACTGTTTTCCTCTTGAAAGCCTTGGAAACGGCAAAGGGCAATATGTTACTGCAACTTGTGAAAGGCTGCAGCTGCCTATTTAATTAGTCTGAGATTGCATTTTTCCGGAGTTGAGTGAAGAAGCTGTGAGCTGTGGACTGCTAGCTGACAAGGCTGTCACACCATGGCTTCAAGGGATTTGAACCTCTGCATTCACGGAGGAAGTGAAGCATTTTCAAGGCTGCGTATGAGCAGTGTCTTGTTATAAAGAACACTTAACGTTAGCGTAGGTGGAGCCCTTATCTCCATCAGCCCCAACAAAGCATAATTTTCTTTAAGAGACTGAGTGTCCAAACTTATGTAGATACTTCTCTGCTTAGCACCTGAGGAGTACAAGTACCATGTACAGATTGATTGTACTCCTGTTATAAGGTGTGTGCTGCAAAAGATCTGGCTCAGATTTTGCTCGTTGCCTAATTTCCCCACTAGAGAGTTGTCTATAGTTCAAAGTAGGTTTCGGGCAACGTCAGGTCTCTCAGTGTTATGTAAAACAAATGTTTAGCTAAACACATGCTCCTCTCTGGGTGTGTCTGCAGTATGCGTTTACTACATGTTCTGGAGTGAACTACTGAGCCCAAACTGCTGCTATCAAATCGCTATGTCTCACTGGCAGTTAGTGGGAGATTGGGGATTGTTATTTTGGTCTGGAACACCATGCAGATTGGACATGTCTCCACTGCACAGTGGCTCAAGAGCCTGTCCATGAGCATTGCACCCAAATGATGTGGACACCTCTAATGCACACCACAAACCTCATTCTTCTGCTGCACATGGGTCTTACCAATGTTTTTAATGGCATTGGATCTAGAAGTCGCAATGGAGTCTCTATGGAATAAGTGACTTCTCCAGGACAAAAAGTGACACTGTTGCCTCTGGAGCAGAACACAGGAAGGTGTTCTGCTAATGCCAAAACCTCATTGACTCTGATTGGTTCTTCTACAGAAAAAGGAAACTCTGGGGCTGGAGGGTCACAAAGCATGCGCTTGAATGGTCTTGAAGGATTTATCAATCTTGTTCCCTCTCTTTGGACTGGTGGCGTTACTCCATTAGGAGTGGCTGTGTCTCTCCACCTGAGAACTTTGTGGAGAGAATGTGTGTATCAATCCCTGCAGCTTTCTGAAAACACACCATGCAATGCACTGCTCATATCTGCTCCCTACAGTGCCCTCAAGACTGAGGCCAACATTTTCAGCAATGGAGTGAAATGCCTGGGAGGGACTTGTTAATTTTTTGGCTCTGTTGTAACAGGATTAGGCCATGGAGTGTCAAGGCTCTTTCAACACATTCAGCTCAGCAGCAGCCTGTGCTTCAGATCACGGAGATGGAGTTGAGCAAGCACAGGCAAGGAGAGGCAAGGGAAGAGTCAGTTTTTGCACAGTATATGAAGGACACCATGGTAAATGCCCTTCTCTGCTGGGACTTTAAAACCAACTGTATAATTAGTGAGTGAACTGAGCAGTAACCTCTTGCTGATTCAGGTAATCCTCTAGGAAAGTGGATGATGCCTTTGAGTACAGAGACAAATCCCTTCCAACACTTGCTGCTCACCTGCTGTATGCTATGCTGTGACCCCTCCAGACTGAGAAGTGGTCTGGTCCAGTATGTTTCTGACCACTTTAACCAACCCTTATAGGCAGTCAAGATGGGATTTGGCTTTTACAAAGACAGGATGTTGTTTAAGGATTGAAGACTGCTGGGGAGTGACAGGATACATCTGATGAAGTAGGGCAACAGCATCTTTGTCAAAAGGCTGACCATCCTGGTAAGAAGAGCTTTAAACCAGAAAGATTGGGAAATGGAGGTTATGACCCACAGTTAGGTGAGGAAACAGAGGTTAGTAGTGGAAAGCAAATGATGCAAGTGGGTGGGAACAGGAGAGATGTCAGGAATGGTAAGATAGGGCAAACGGACGCCTACGTCAAATGTACGTCCACATCCTGAAAAACAAGCATGAAGACCTAGAGCACTACATGCAGAACTGCAACATCACCGGAACAACGAGATGTGGTGGGACAGCTTGCATGACAGCAGTAATGTGAGGGATGGATGGCTCTTCAGGAATGACAAGAGGGAAGAGGACAACAGAGTTGTCCTCTATGTGAAGAGGCAGCTTGGATGTATGGAGCTCTTCTACAGGATAAATGGCATGCTAGTGGAGAGCTTGTGGGTCAGCATTGGAAGACAGGACAATAAAGATCATATTGTGGTGGGACTTTGTAACAGACCACCTGATTAAGGTGAGAAAATGGATGAAGTCTTCTAACATGAAAGTTTCTGGATCACAGACTTCTCAGTACTTTTGAGGGGTTTCAGCTTCTCTGACATCTGCTAGAAGGGCCGCACAGTGGGATGTAAGCAATACAGGAGAATTTTGGAGGATGCCAGGGATAAATTCTTTAGGGGAATTGCTGTATGTCACCCTTGTTTCGCCCATTCAGTTTCCTAACTGAATCTGATACACACAAAGATGGAAGAATTAGTTGTGGCTATGACTATGAGTGGCAGCCTGGGCTGTAGTGATCCTAGGGTTCAAGATCCTGAGTGACAAAGGTAAGTAGGACAGTACAGATCCTGGACTTCAAGAGAGCAAACTCTGGCTTTTTCAGGCAACTGACAGGTAGAAGCCCATGGGAAACAGCTCTGAAGTGTAAAGTAGCTCAGAAAGCTGCCAAGGCCGTAAGTACAGCATCCTCTAAGCACAAGTGTGATATGCAGGATGTCAAGTAGACTTCTCAGGAGACTGGATAGTGCAAACAGGGAATTCATGACTGAGTCCCAGTGCAATCGAACAGCGTACAGGAGTTGAGAGCAGGGATAGGCAACAAATGAGGAATTTGGAAAGATTGTGCAGGCACACAGGGGTGGGGTTAGGAAAGCCAAGTTCAAGTAGAGTTGACACTTGCAAAAGATGTGAAGGGTAACAAGAGCTTCTACCGCTACATTAGTAGTAGAAGGCTGAACAAAGAAAACATGGGACCACTGCTGAATGGGGTAGGCTATTTAGTGACAGTGGTCACAGAAAAAGCTGAGGTACATCATGCCATCTTTGCATCAGCCTTCACTTACAAGTTGTCTTGGGCATCTGGGCTTAAAAGCAGGGTTCAGGGAGGAGAACTACCAGCAATCATGTCAGGGATGATTTGCCAGAATTCAACCCATCCAAGTCCATGGGACCAGACAGGCTGCACTCAATAGTGCTGGGAGAACTGGCCAATATTGTAGTGAGGCAACAAGTGGAGTACTGCAGGGGTCTCTCATTGGGCCTACCCTGTTCATTAACTTTACCAGTCACCTGAAGGAGGCACTGTCACAGTTTGCAGATGACACTAAATTGACAAGGCAGGAGGGAGAACCAGACAGTATGCTCAAGGGCATAGCAGCCATTGAGAGGGACCTAGGCAGCTTATAGGAATGGACCAGCAAGAACCTTCTGAAAATCCACAAGGACACATGCAAAGTCCTGCACCTGCAACAGGAGAACCCCCTGCAACTATACAGGTTGGGCACTGTTTGGCTGGAGAGCAGCTTTGCTGAACAAGACCTGGAGGTCTTGGCAGACAGTAAGCTGAGCATAAGCCAAGAGTGTGCCCCAGCAGCAAAGGCTGACGGCCTCCTGGGGTGTATTAACAGGAGCAGTGCAAGTAGAATGAGCAAAGTGATTATCTCACTTGGCATTCGTTAGATCATGTCTGAAATACCACATCCAGTTTGGGACCTTTCAATACAAAAGAGATGTTGATCAAGTGGAGTAAGTTCAGTGGAGGTTCAGGATGATCAAGGGGCTGCTGCACATGCTGCATGAGGAGAGGCTGGGCTTCTACAGACTGGAGAAGAGAAGGTTTGAAGTGATCTATGGCAGAAGAGCAAAAGATAACAGGCATAAATTGAAATAAGAGGTTGTATCACACTGCATATTGAGACAAACTTTTTCATCATGAGGACAATCGAGCATTAGAACAGATTGTTCACAGAAGTTGTGGAGCCTCTATCCTCTGAGGATTTCAAGACCCAACTGGATAAAGCAACACAGTCTGATCCCACAGATAATTCTGAGACCTCCTGAGGTCCCTTCTAACCTGAATTATTATACGATTCTATAAACTTCATGGAGTTCTCATTGCTGTTGGAGTTTGCCTCTGTGCCCCATTCCCAGTGGGCCTGGTGACACACCATGGATTCTGTGTTCAGGTCGGGCCTGAAAGAGTAAGTTCTAATGGCTTTTAGTGGAAGTTATCTCCAACATACACTGGTCTCATGCTGACTTACAATTGTCTGTGCATCCTGGGGCTCGTTTATGTGAAGAATTAAAAGGTTCCTATCTTGCCTTGCTTTACCAGAAAATACCTATTTTCCTATCTTGTTTTGTTTTACCAGAAAATACATATTTCTTCCAGCCTTTCCCCCTTCTTTTAGCATACCACTTTAATGGTTCTGCTGATGACTGCTTGGACTCTTGGGAATGCCAGTGTGGCCTGACAACAGGTAGGCATTTTCCAAGGGTACTGGAAGATGTAGAAAGGACACTGTAGCCCAGAAAGTTATGGAAAAAGAAAAAAGGGGGTGTGGAGAAGACAGTGCTGCCCTGATTTTTCCTGTGTAAGAATAAATGTAACTGCAATAGCACTTTGACAGCAACACTATGACACCAGACCAGTGGCAGGAAATGAAAGCGGATGCTGTTCAGAGCAATTTTTCCTCCCAGAACTGCAATCACAATGTACACAACCAACAAAATTACTGCAGCATGGTCTTAACCAGAGTGACTGATGTGATGTAGCTGGCTTCTGTGCAAAAGTCCTCTCCAGCTGATGCCAAACAAGGGAAACTCCTGTTTAACAAAACCAGTACACTCTACTGTCTACATCAGTGAGAGTAGCTGGGACAGCTTTGGGAAATGCCTGCATTCACAGTCTGTTGCAGTCATGCCCCCTTCTCCCTTCTCTTAGTGTTGAAGCAACTGTAGAAAGCAAAGCAATCACCAATGTTAGGCTTCTGGGTAGTCAAGAACCATGGCATGAAGACTGAGGATGGTGGTGACAGAGGAAGGAAGCTGTTTCCTGAGTCCATTGGACAGCCTTCACCATCACTGTTCTTGACCTTGGATGGGAACGACAAGCCAGTGTCCCAGGTTTCCTCCACCATGGAAGGCCTTATATGAAGGCCAAACTATATGTGGCACCGTGATGAACTCTTAGTCAAAACTTTCACGTTGATCATCTTAAGTGAGATGATAATTTTTGACAAGCCCTTGACCATAGACTTACTGCCCTAAATCTTGAACCAATATGCTGATAATAAGCATCCCCTTCCAGCACTACTGCTAGGAAATCCTCCTGGCAGCAAAACCTGACCCCCCTCTTTCAGCATAGCCTCACATGAACTATGTTATTTCTAGACCCCATGTCTTCCTTCTGTAAGAGGATGAAGTCTGGGACATCTACCTTTGAGAAGGAAGTAAAAAGAAAAAAGTAAAACCTTAAATTTAAACTGGATAAAGAAAAGGAATAAGGATAGCAAAAAGAACAGCAACCCCCCCTCAGAAGGAATAATAGCAAAAAACAGCAAAATGCAGTGCCCATGCCAACAGGCCCCAGAAGCAAGCTGCTGAGTGGAGGCCTTCTTTGAGCTACAATACAGGTCATGGAGAAACACAAACAAAGTGGAGTGATCAGAGAATGAGGTACACACAGTGATGAAGGCACCACAGAAAATGCTAACTCTTCCAGATGACTACATGGAATTGAAAATTCAAGTGCTAGACACAATTAAATTCTGTAAATGGTTCTGAACCCAGAACCTGGGACAGTCTTTGCCCCCAAAAATACCTGTGGACATTTAAAAAATGGTAACAAATTTTTATGCCTTAATTTCCCAATTTGTTAAATGAAAATAATAAGTTACCTACTTGAATATTTTATAGGCTTCATTCCTTTGATGTTCAAAGGGCTGTAAGATCTTAGGAGGGTAGACTGATATAGAAGTACAAAACATATTCTTTTTGATTACCATCTTATTGATCAAAATTTCTCATATATTTGGAAATTCTCCCTGAATTAAAGTGACTTTTCAAAACCACATAGCAGTGTTTGACTACATGTGAAAGATAACCTGAAGACCTTTGTTCCAATTAAGCTGAAGAGATGGGAAATTTATTCAGAATGCTTGATTAATGTTACTTTAAAAAAATCTTTAAGGCTCTGTAAGATAATAAAGCAGCAAAAAAACCACAGAGGAGTTCTCATCTCAAATCTCTTTGGGTGTCTGATCTGGCTACAGCAGAAGACAAAAAAAATGTGAAATTTTCATTCTTGGAGAAATAACATATTAAAAAAAAGTCTGTGTGAGGTACATAAAAAGGCATTTACCAACGAATGCATGTAATCAACCTTCCATTAAAGAAAAGTATGTTTTCAAAATCTAAATGCATTGATGGCACTAGCAAAACCTTCCAACAATTTGTACATGACAACACAGTAGACACTTTTCATTTCATTCTATAATGCAAGACCTTCTGATAATGACATAAATAATCAGTGACTGATACTTGTAAAGTAAAAATGCAGCCCATTTTAATAAGAGAATATACCTTTCATCTTGTCCAGTGGCTACTTCATAGAAGATAAGAATCTACTACTGCTCCTGATGGTGCTTTCAATACTGAGAAACCAGCTCCTTGTGAGCTTAATCTGATGAAACGTGACAGGCTTGATATTGATATGATATACAGACACACTAATATGACATACAGCAGTTTTATTCTCTATTTGAACATCTGGGTTTATCCAATATGTTATAATAGATATGCTGACGGTACAGGTCTTTATTGATCTTTGAAGGATTTAATTGTTGTGATTTAACCAACTGGACATGGATCAGAAGAAAAGACATTTTGAAGTGTTGTGCTAATGAAGTCTTTTGCCTTTGTTGAATCAGAGTTCACATCTGATAATCCGTTTTACTTAAACCAAGTTTTAAACTGAGTGCAACATTTCAGTTTAAATTTGCCTAATTCTGTAATCATTACACCTGTTTTACATAGCAGTAGCTACTACTGATTTCAATATGGTTATGCCTATTTTATATGAATGTGACAGGGAATCAAACAAGGCCCAAGTACTTTAATTTGATTCTTCTTAACCTTCCATATTCACACAGCTAGGTTGTACGTAATCAGTATGTATGAAATGAGTAAAAGTTTATGCTCTAGCAGTGCCCTTGAAATTTGGAGTATCTGTACTTGCATGATTGCCACCAAGTGCCAGGTAGAGCCGCATAGACCTGAGCTGTAGAAGATCAAAGCACTTCAGTCCTGCTGCTTCTGTTAAGTGCTAGATGTTGCTCAGAAAATGCTAAGTGAAGTACAGGTTTTCCCTAGGCACTTATAATCAAGAGTATTAAATCTATACAGGAATTCACTATGATTTTCCAGATAACTCAACTGAGGATCAGAAATGTCACAGAAGATAAAATAAAACACAGTCTTTTATACATGAATAAATCACAGTAGCATTTGCCGAAGTATTTGCAAGAGTATTGGAAGGTCTTGGCTCCTTATGACAAATTCACAGACTTTAAAAACTTTCTCAAAAGGTATACAGAAATAACTATAGGGACCTTTCTCAAAAACTATACAGAATTATCTATATAGAGAAAGATTTCAGTGTATGTCGCTTATACAGACTTGTCCCACCATCATGATCTCCCCTTCTGAACCAGAACCATTCTGAACTACTTTCACCTTAAGCTGACAATCAGAAGAAACAGTGACTACAGCAATTGCTCGAAGGTTTTTACATTGTTTGTAGTGGCCTTTGAGGGGTCACTGCAGTTGAATGCTACATTCCCTAGTCTGACGGGTCTTCCAGTGAGGTCACTTGAAGAAAAGCATCATCAAAAAAAGTCATCTATCTTCATGAAGAGGTTACTGTCTGTGCACAGTAAAACGCTGTCTTGGTTTCAACTGGGATAGTGTTAATTTTCTTCCTCATAGCTGGTGTAGTGCTGTGTTTTAGATTTGGGATGAAAAAATGTTGATAATATACTGACGTTTTGGCTTGTTGCTAAGCAGTCAAGGACAGTCCAGCTTCCCGTGCTGGGCTGCCAGCGAGCAGGCTGGGGCTGCACGGGGAGCTGGGAGGGGACACAGCCAGGACAGCTGACCCAGGCTGGCCACAGGGATATTCCATACTATACGGCATCATGCCCAGTATATAAACTGGGGGAGCTGGCCAGGGAGGGGACACGGCTCAGGAACTAACTGGGCATCGGCCAGCACGTGGTGAGCAATTGTGCTGTGCATCACTTGTTTTGTATATTCTTTTATATTTTTTTTTCTGTCCTGTTGAACTGTCTTTATCTCAACCCACAAGTTCTACCCATTTTCTTTTCCAATTGTCTCCCCCATCCCGCTGTGTCAGGGGGGAGGGTGAGTGAATGGCTGTGTGGTTGTTTAAACCACAACGAAGGGGAAAAGCTTATTCACGTACCACACTGTAGCCACCTTCCTTCACCGTTGGCATAACACTGAAGGTCTTCCATAATTTCTGGTTGTGATGACAGGTATCAACATTTCCTGGGTTCCCAACAGTCTGCATTAGCTAAGCAACACTGCTGCATTATCTGAGCAACCGGTTGGGGAATTTTCTGACTTAACAGGCAGGAAATACTGAGTAGCTAGAACTAACACATCTCATGAATACATATAGGCTTTAAAGAGTTTCTTATTAAAAAAGAGAAGTTCAAATAAAACCTTATCTTGTTTCCAACCCTTTTATTAGGGTAGAGCATGCCTGGACTTCCAGGAAACCCCAAAGGTATGGCTGACCCAGCTTTATTTAGTGCTCTGACAGAAAGTGAGGAGCCCAGAAACCCTGCAACCATTGAGTCCAATACTTCCAGGTTCATTCACTCTTCCCCGGGCATCCAGTCTCCCAGTTCCCTTCATCCTGCTGGGGCTCCAAGCAGAGCATCCAAATTGTGCCCTGCAGCTGGTGTCTTGAAGCTGAGCTCCCTGCCTCAATTTCAACATTTTCAAAGACTGTTTTTAACAAAATATTTTTATCTTAAAACAATTATTAATAAATCCTTCACATCAAATATTGACATTTCTACCTTTGTTTCTAACATAAACAATTTTCACACAAGTTTCCCACAAGGCAGATATTTCTGTTTTTAACCAGCTTTGCTCACAATTACTTTATGTATTTATCATTCTGATATGCTGGTAAGACAGAAAAGTATAACCATCCTCATGTTACAGGGAAGGAACAGGCTTGCCAACTGTTAAAGAGGACTTCAAACAAGATACGCCAAGGAATGGTGATAACAGCTTGCAGTTAAGCAAGGCAGGTCAGAGTGGTAAGTAGGTGAGACAAGGTGATGGGAGCTCCAGAGAAACAAGAGCAGCTACAGCCCCGCATCTGGATACAGAGATATGACATCACTGGAATCACTGTGACATTATGAGATCAGTCATACCAGCTGAGTTCTAGGATGGATGGATGGATGGATGGATGAACAGATGGGACAGACAAAGGCTCTCAAAGGAAATACGAAAACATTGCCCAGGAACTCAGGGATGATGTCAGGAAAGCCAAAGCTCAGCTAGAGTTTAAAATTGTGAAGGACATCGGGCACAACAAAGGCTTCTACTGCTACATTATTATTAAAAGAATAAACAAATGTGGGCCTCCTACTGAATGGGATGGGTGATTTAGTGACAGTGGGCACAGATCAGACTGAGGTACTCAATGTTTCCTTCACCTCAGTCTCCACCAGCAAGGTCTCCCAGGCTGTTGTGCCTAGAGAGGGGAGTAAAGGAGAACTATCTTCTCCTTGGAAGAGGAGTAAGGCAAGTATCGCTTGAGCAATCTTGACTCATTCAATGTGAACAGGTCATACATGCCCTATGAGGTGAGGCTAAGCTTGTTTAGCCTGGAGAAGGGTTTAGGGAGCACCTAATAGCAGCCTTTCAATGCCTACAGGGAGGTTGAAACAGAGGAGGTTCCAGATGGATATAAGTAGGGGGAGAAATCACAATCACAATGCTTAATCATAATTAAGCACTGGAAAAAAATTGTCCAGAGATGCTGGAGAACCTCTGTCCTTGGAAATTTTCAAGATCTGACACAACAAAGCCCTGAACAATACGGTCTGAATTCCTTATCGAGCTGCTTTGACAGCAGGCCAGACTAGAGATGTTCCAAGGTCTCTTCCAACCTTGATGGCTCTATGAATCACCACAGAGAGTTTAAGTGAGTTGACTGAGATCCAACAGGAAATGGTAGGAAAAGAAATGGGCTCAGGACTTGCCAAGACTTCACCTCACCTATTTCCCTTCCTGATGCATCTCCTCTCTCATCAGCTCAAAATAACATAATGTTTTTAGAGACTACACATACATCATTGCATTCAGGAATAGCCTTTAATTCCCAGGTGTGAATCTGGAACCATATCACCTCCTGACTGCATCTAGAGCTCTCATATCACCTTTGTGAGACAGGAATTTCATAGCCATTCTCCTTGCCCTGACCCTGCCTTGTGCACCTGCGCTGGTTTTGACTGGGATAGTTAATTTTCTTCATAGTAGCTAGTATGGGGCTGTGTTTTGGATTTGTGCTGAAAACAGTGTTGATAACACAGGGACATTTTCACTATTGCTGAGCAGTGCTTACACAGAGCCAAGGCCTTTTCTGCTCCTCACACCACCCCACCAGCGAGCAGGCTGGGGGTGCACAAGAAGCTGGGAGGGGACACAGCTGGGACAGATGACCCCAACTGACCAAAGGGATATTCCATACCATATGACATCATGCTCAGCATATAAAGCTGGGGGAAAAAGGAGGAAGTGGGGGGACGTTCGGAGTTATGCTGTTTGTCTTCCCAAGTAACTGTTACACGTGATGGAGCCCTGCTTTGCTGGAGACGGCTGAAGACCTGCCTGCCCATGGGAAGTGGTGAATGAATTCCTTGTTTTGCGTCGCTTGTGTGCGCAGCTTTTGCTTTACTTAATAAACTGTCTTTATCTCAACCCATGAGTTTTCTCACTTTTACCCTTCTGATTCTCTCTCCCATCCCACCAGGGGGGAGTGAGTGAGCGGCTGTGTGGTGCTTAGTTGCCAGCTGGGGTTAAACCAGGACCGCACCATACAAAATAATCTCAGGTACATCTCTTGGAAAGCTTATAGCTAGAAGAGATGTGAAACTGGATTACCGGCAGCCAGAACACTGGTGTACCACAGTGTGACTCAACACATAAATCAGGACACAACTCCTCCGCTGATTTCCTGATCTAGTGGAACTCCTGAGAACCTCCCCACAGCCGTGACTCATAGGCAGCGTGGGGAAGATTACTCCAGCACTGTTTGCATAAACAAGGGCAACTGACTGTTTCGTCCACATATATATTCTCACTGCTGACTTCTGGATTGTTTATTTTCAGTCTTTAATTTCCACTCTTTACCATTGCTCCATACTAGTTAGTTGGCCCTCACTGTCCCCTGAATGTTTCCTTTTGTGAGGAAAAGTTTTGACTCTCTAGTATTTCAGCATCAAATAGAACACTGTTTCTTGAGCTACAGACTCAAATATTCCCCCCTCAAATTTCCAGTGCTGCATTTCCATTCCCTCTGTAAAAGAGACCTTTGGAATTGACAAACATTGCACAACATTTATCAGTTAATTGTTATTTAAATCTTAAAAGTCTTCTAGATTTAAATCTTTAATTGGAATCA
Organism: Phaethon lepturus; assembly: GCF_000687285.1. Lineage (NCBI taxonomy): Eukaryota > Metazoa > Chordata > Aves > Phaethontiformes > Phaethontidae > Phaethon > Phaethon lepturus. The sequence goes on along the minus strand of NW_010554231.1, from coordinate 5,012 downwards.
TGTTATTATCAAATGGCAGATCTTCGTGAGAGTGTAATGAGGTGACTGGATAACACATAAACAGTAATAAATATGAAGTGACACAGAAATAAATCCTCTTAACAGGAATATGGATTAATTTCCACTACTATGATCAGTTTATGAAAGACAGAAAATACTACTATGTAAACCATAGGAGGAGGTATCTGCAGAAAAAAATACATCAGGCACCTTCTGCCTCCCCAGCAAGAAGAAAGAAAATGCTGCCAGAAGCAACAAAATGGGTGGTTTAGATAGAAAGACGAGATGAAGGAGAAAATGAAAACATAAGGAAGGGACTGGCTCAAGTAAATTTAACAGAGGCTGTGGAAAGGTTCATATTTCATTTGACACCAAGGATTGTCACAAGCCAACTATTTACCTCACTGGGTTCACTGGACCATGAATTACCAAAAACTTTGGTGGAATGATTATTACTTGCTACCTGATCAGCTAAACACCTATTTTTTTAATTTATTTTTTTGGCTGAAGATTATCTCATTTCCATGTTTAAAAAGTAATACTGCCAGAGAGCTTGTTTCATCTCACAATTGTTATTTCTGAGATGATATTTTTATAATGATTGTTTAAAATCTCACTCCTGTTTCCACTAATTTTGAGATCTCAGGAACAAACTTAGAGAAATAGAAATATAGAAGACACCTTGCTAATGATCCCAGAGGAAGGACTAGCTATAAACAAGCATGGATTTCAGGGGTGTGTTTTAATTATTTGGTTCATTTCTCAAGAGCACTGAGGAAGAAAAGAGACTGTAAGCAGGAACTGAATTCAAGGAGCTTGGCAAACCAGGAGAAGAGAAGCTTGGCAAGAAAACACTGTGTGCAGGGGCCATCCTGTAATTCAGTTCACTGCAACTTATCAGATTGACAAACTCCAAATGCCACTGAAGTGAAAGGGAAAAGCCAGACCCTACAGGTATCTGTTGGGTAGGTGCAATCCGAATCAAATAGCTGAAACTGGGATCCCACATTGACTCCTGATGCAGCACAAGCCGTTACATGGCATGCCTGCCATCTCTCTTCCTACCGGGCTCAGGCAGCTTTTCCTTCCACTTCTCAGCACCTCTCGTGGTGCCTCATAATTCGAGGTAATGTGGTTTTTTAATGTATGCATCAGTCCGATCTGTATTGAAATTGATGCATAAAGTTCATCCCTGCCTCCTCTTCTGCCACAGTAGGCTCCGATCTCCGGTTTTCATTTCATGTTTAATTACAAAGCACCAAATTAAAACTAGGACAAAGGTGAGTAAAGTAGAATTTAATAGAAAAAAACACCTAAATTCAAACATACCATTCATAGAAAACTCGTAATGTAGTAGGTGCCTATTTGTTTAGCCCAAAGACCTTCTTGGTGCCTATCAGTTTGCTTCTGTGCATGCCCACAGCCTGCTTCGGTGCCCACCTCTCTTCAGGCCATCACCATCCACGGACAACACCCCTCCGCTTACATCCAGAGAGCATTTCTAGGCCATGCTTTGTGCACGCTAATGGGATTAAGCTCTTTGCAAAATGCAGCTGCAATCTTTTTCCGTGTGGAGAGTGACAGCAGAAAACTGCCCACGCATTTCAACAGCGGCACCGCAAACGGGGCCGTGCGGACGCTCCCAGCCTGTGCCCTCCCGCACGGCTCCCCGGCCAGGTAGCTACGGGCCAGCCGAGGCTGCCTGCCAACCTGCTCAGGGTTGTCTGCTGTGGAGAGAATTGAAGATGGATCGGGTCTGAAAGAGAGCAGAAGACAACTGTGGCTCACCTACAACCGTAAGGACTCTGGGGCACTGCTCTGGGAGGGTGTCTGCTGCTCCAGTGACTCTGCATTTCACATAAATCAGTCAACAGAGATCTTGGGAAGCGAAGAGCCCTGTGCACAGTGCAAATATCGTGTAAGGCTGCTATTTAAAAAAAATCCCACTTTTTTTCAGAGATCATTTCTGTTTGAGACATCAGAAAGAAAGATCTCCAGCTCCGCAAACGAGTGTGCACACACACTCACTACTTCATCACTTCTGCAATTATTCACCAAACATGCTGACTTTAATCCTGCTCAAGTCAATAAACTGCTAACATCCTAAATTTAAGCACCTGAGGTAGTTTGTGTTGGTTATGGGTTTAGGCTAATATTTTAAATCCATCTCCTTTCCCTTCATTTTTCCTTAAGAAGCAACAAAATACAAACCCAAACATAAATTTCCATGAGGATTTTCCTGGTTTCAAAGGTGTTCTCCTAGACAATTCTGCTTTCCACCTCTGCACAAGAGAAGCACAAGCCACGGCACAGTCCAGCAGCAGTCTGCACGCACCAGCACTAGCAGCAACGTTCCTGTGTCTGTATTCAGGGTTTTCTCACCTAGAGCTCAGATGACTTAGCAGAACAGCCCTGCATCCTTATGCCATATCACAGCTCCGGCCACAAGTTACAAATACCCTTGCTGACTTACTGAAATGGTCTTAATTTGTCCACTAGTCAAACTATAATCTGTGATGAACTCTTTATGAAAATGGACAACGCCTGGAGCTCAGTCCTGATCCTTTTATAATCTAAATATTTGCACTCTTCAGGAACAGCAGGAGCAAGGTCTTTGCCTGATAAACCTCAGAGTTCCCTTTTAGAAAGGGTGCAAGTGAAAAATCACACATTTCTTTAAACTTGAAGTGTGATAAATTTTGTAGCCTTGTGATATTTTTTGCCAGAAAACTGTCTGTTCAGTACAGCTTGCTCTCCGTACCATTCCTTCAGAGAGCATAAATAAATTATTCCTTTTTTTTTCTCTCTTTAAAGAAACAGTATACAAGATCCTGAGTGTACTAAAGTGAGTGGCAGCTCAGGGTGCTCACTGGAGAAGCGCTGCATGTTACAGGATCAAGCCTAAGTAGAAAGTGTGTGATCGCGTTAACACAACCCCAGGGAAAAGACAGTTCAAGGCTGAAGTTCATGTGGGGAGACTGGTTGGTGTCATAAGCTGTGAAACTGCAACTCCTCTAACTGGTGGGTTGTCACAAAACGATGAGTGTCTGGCCCTCTACTGCTTTTTACAAATGTGTTGATTTATCTTCTTTTGCTTCAGGTAGTCTCCTGCAAAACCAGCATTAATATTACAGAAACTGGGCAATCACTAAATATGTATAATCCTTCATGCTGTCTACACAGCGAAAACAGAAATTCTGGACAGTCAGTGTCTCTAGGGGATTCCAGGTTTTTTCTTTTCTTCCCAGGTAGGTAGAAACCAAACAAAGAGAAATGTAACCTTCAGCTTGCTAGGGCAGACATGGAGACCTGGATCATTAGAAAGTCATCTTCTGTCTTTACAAACTGGAAAACTACCATTTGGTCCTTTGACATATCTGTGGCAGCATGGTTGAACTTTGCATGTTCTGCTAACTTGTCGGTGTAGCAGGTGTTCTCAACCTTGTATTTTCACCTAGACACACAATTGTACATTTTTCTCTCATATTTGAACTCATCCTGTGTATTGTGAAATACAGAAAAAAAATCAATTACTTTGACTTCAGGTCTCTTATGCCTCCACCATACAAAGCTCAGTTGTGCCCCACAGACACTGCAGTTGCTGTTGTTACTGTGTTAGTGATGAGGTTCTGCTTTGAATCAGTCTTCACCATCTCAGTGATAAACACAGAACTAGAAATAGTCTCAGCTCCAGAGGACTCACTGTTTACTGTTTTACTCCAGAGCCGTAAAAACTGATTAAACTACAAATGTTATTCTAGACAAACTGCAATAAAATCTTCACACTATGTCATAACATCGCAAATTCTCCATTGGCCAAACATTGCTGAATAAACTATTTAGAAGTACTTCTGAGTCCTGAAATATATTTATTGGAAATATTTCACTCTTCTTCCTGTAAAAGCCAGCTGCATTCATTATGATGAACTCTACTTTAGTTGCCCAAGCTGAGCCTCAGGGCACAGTAATGAAGTGGAGGAAATTTGGTTTGTGAGGCAAAGAAAATACTTTGTGCTTATTTGATTTAAAAGAAAAAGAAACCCAGCTGTTTGGATGTTTGGGAACCTTGATGTGTGGGCAAAGCACAGGTGATCCAGTGTAATAGTCATGTCAGCTCCCTTCTTGCACTGCATTCCACACTCCACAGCCATCACTTAACTGGCTGTAGAGGGTTGTTTCAGCTGCACGTTAATTGTGACATGGACACACTCTGTATAGCTCAGAGGTTATTAATACAAAGTTTATTGGCTCAGGTGTGATGCTACACAAACAAGGTTAAACAGCTTTCAGCATTGGTTCAGATCTGGAAGCAGTTTAGCCGTTTTTACATAATCTCAAACATGAAGAATAAGCTCTGAACCACAGTACAAAACCAGGAAGACTCAGAAGTGCAACACCAGCACCTTCAACTTCATGGAGCCACAGTAGATCCAGCAAGCTCCTGCTCAAGAAGGTCTTTCTTGATCCAAGCTGGTGCTAGACAGATGCACTCAAATATCCATGCGCAACACTTGCCATCCAGCTTATGAGGAATCTTAAGCATTGAAAAAATGCAGAGCAGGTGCATCTGAGTGGCTCTTTGTGGAGGAAGCCTCAGGACTCAGCCCAAGCTGGTAAATGCACTGGATCCACAGTGACTATGCAGAACCAGTCAGGCATCCCTGTAACAGAGGAAACTTCAGGGTGTCCTATGGCATTCATCCACCTGTGTGACACTGTTTTCAAGTTATCTCAGCTTCATATTAGTCTGAATGATGAAGTGATTGAACTTTTGTTACTCTCTGAAGAACACGCAAAAACCTCAGTACTGGTTATACAATGCATGCCAAGAAATTTATGTGCGGCAATACAAAGCCACAATCATAATCTGAAATTCGCCTCGTACAAAAATGCATGTCTGGAAAGCTAGTAATCCAAACCCCAGCAGAAATACATGCACTGACTTCTGAAGATAAGACCTAATGGCGAGATACAGTTCTTAAAAATCACAGAATCACAGCATCATTAAGGTT
>NW_010554230.1:18024-18279 GCF_000687285.1 Phaethon lepturus | reverse complement strand
TTCATAACTATCTGGCCTTGGGGCAGATCTCTGGATGATAGAGATTGCTTACTGACCTTAATGTTCCCCAGAAGTAGCAATAGAAATATTTTAACTACCCAAGGGTGTTCAAAATACTGAAAAATTATTGTGATGAAGGAGGAAACATTATGATAAAGGGTAGCAAAGGCACCATTCTGCATTTCCTCCATAGAAAGCCTTTCAGAGGCAGAAGTATAATTGTTAATTGTCTCCACAAGACAGTAGCCAAAACGC
>NW_010554230.1:17321-17946 GCF_000687285.1 Phaethon lepturus | reverse complement strand
CAGGCGAGACATTACTAATCATCGCAGAGTGCAGCAGCCCGCAGAAACCAACACTGATCCTTAACATGTACAGCAAAGATGAGAGCATCATGCAAATCAAATAATCTGGTATTGTGACCTGCAACCATTATCATCTCAAGCCTTCTGCCCCACATTGGGCACCAAAAAGGACTGTCGTGGTTTAGCCCCAGCCAGCAAGTAAGCACCACACAGCTGCTCGCTCACTCCCCCTCCCACAGTGGGATGGGGGAGAGAATTGGGAAAAAAAAACCTCGTGGGTTGAGATAAAAACAGTTTAATAGGACAGAAAGAGAGAAAAAACCAACAATGATAACAACAATAATACTGACAAAGGAATGTACAAGAACAAGTGATGCCCAATACAGCAATTGCTCACCACCCCGTGATCGACAGCCCGTCCCCGAGCAGCGATTCCCGCCTCCCGGCCAACTCCAGTTTATGTACTGGGCATGACGTCATATGGTAGGGAATATCTCTTTGGCCAGTCTGGGTCAGCTGTCCCGGCTGTGGCCCCTCCCAGCTCCCCATGCACCCCCAGTCTCCTTGCTAGCAGGCCAGCACGAGAAGCTGGACTGTCCTTGACTGCTCAGCAACAGCTCAAAAC
>NW_010554230.1:0-17266 GCF_000687285.1 Phaethon lepturus | reverse complement strand
AGAAAACCAGCTCTATCCTGGCTGAAACCAGGACACATTCATATTACTATGTGTTATCCTCATCATCTAGAACATGTCATGTAGTTATGTACACAATTAGTCATCTCACCTTGGCTGAGGACAGTCAAGATACACAGAGGTTTACTCTAGACTTGCCTACTAACAGGGGAAGGGAAGCCGACTGTAAGAAAGAGAAGGAAAAATGAAGTAAAGAACTTGCGGGGCATGCTGAGATAGGGAAACTAAATAGCCAGGATCCTAAGCTGGTTGCCATCATTTCTGTATGAGCTAAAGAAGGTCTCATGTTTGTGTCCTGGTTTCAGCCAGGATAGAGCTGGTTTTCTCCACAGAAGCTGATGTGAGACTGTGTTTTGGATTTGGGATGAGAAACTGTTGATAATGTGCTGATGTTTTGAGCTGTTGCTAAGTAATCAAGGACAGTCCAGCTTCTCGTGCTGGGCTGCCAGCGAGCAGGCTGGGGGTGCACGGGGAGCTGGGAGGGGACACAGCCGAGACAGCTGACCCAGACTGGCCATAGAGATATTCCCTACCATATGACGTCATGCCCAGTACATAAACTGGAGTTGGCCGGGGGGCGGAAATTGCTGCTCGGGGACAGGCTGTCGATCACGGGGTGGTGAGCAATTGCTGTATTGGGCATCACTTGTTCTTGTACATTCCTTTGTTGGTATTATCATTGTTGTTTCCTTCTTTCTTTCTGACCTATTAAACCGTGTTTATCTCAACCCACGAGGTTTTTTTCCTAATTCTCTCCCCCGTCCCGCTGTGGGAGGGGGAGTGAGTGAGCGGCTGCGTGGTGCTTAGTTGCCGGCTGGGGCTAAAAAAAAATTATATCTGCCTCCAGTGTAGGAAATTTTATTTTAAAACCCTGTCCTGACAGAATGCAGTGTAGGATTTTTTACTTTTCTTCTTTCTGCTTGCTTAGTGGTGAATCTGAAAGGTATGACTTATTACCCATCAGATGTGGGAGTTCTCAGGAATAGACAGGGAAATCATTCACTGAGGTAGAGGAGCCTGGCTGCAGGTAAAATAATTGAAGATGCCAAATGGTGGACAATGGTCTTGGCAAGTAAGAAGATCAGGAACACAGTGAGATTTAGGAATCACCAAGTACCAAGAGCACAGCACTATGCAAACAATATGAAGCAGCTTCTAAGGTTTTAAGTGGTTGGAAATAATTTTTATCATACTTGTAAATTGTTTCCCTCCACATTCTCCATCTTTTATACTACTAAAGTATAATTCACTTTATATATTAGGAAAGTTTTGGAGTGTTGTGGTTTTGGTTTTGTTTTCTGATTTGTTTATTTATTGCTTAATACAGCTGTCATTTAGAGAACAAAAGGTACTATCAGTGTCGAGAGTCTGAAAAACTAAGGGAAGAGTAATACTTTCACGGAAAATCTACAGATTGCCTGACATAGTGTAGGCAAAAAATGTCATATTCTAAAATCAGACTCTGACTAGAGATCAATATATCAGGCACAAAGACACAGGAAATTCACACAAAAAATGTCAGGGGAAAAAAATAAGAAGAAATTCAGATACAGAAGGATTCTAAGAGAAGTACATACGTGATGGGGTCTGTTGTGTGATGCATTTACTGGCACTGTATGTAGCAAAAGAGGAAAGATAACCTAGGAGTAAATGCTGGTCCATTGAGTAGCTGTCCAGACAGTTGACCTGAACATGAAATTATATGATCAAACAGGTATTCCCACGAAATTTTAGGTTCCAGGGAAGAATCAAAATTAGAATAAAATAGTCCTATCCGAGTCCAGTCCACAAAAATCTATAGTTATGCGAGCTTCTATTTTCTGTGGTAAGACAAATGGAATTTGCAAAGTTTCATGATCTTATTAAATTGTTTTTATAAAAGATCTAACCAAATAATTTGATGCAAACAGCTATTGCTATTCTGAATGTGATCTAAGGGATGAATGGGTATCATATAACTGAAGCTTGATGCAGTGGACTTTGTCTCTGAAAACTCAATAAAAGGACAAATACCTTATCTCAATTTGCATGAGGGAAGGCAAAGCAGGATATGGTCTATTCTTGCCAAAAATGTAGCATGAGTTTTTATTTTAGGTTCTTCAAATCTCTGAAAATCCTGACAAGAAGAAGGGGTTGAAATAGACTTTTCTATGCTGAAGAGTGCTTAGCAAAGAAAATTTGTAGTCCTAGGAGTTCTTTTGACTACTACAGTCCAGACACTGTCCAAGTAAATGAGTCTCTTTTATTCTTAGACACCTTAGGAAATCAATTACCGGTCTCATTACCATTGTAAAAACCCTTGAGGAAAAAGTACAGATCAAAGAGTATTAACTCTGTTGATGCACGGTTTCCTTCCAGAAATATTTACGTCACACTGTGTCTGGGATAAACACTTGGTTTGTGAACCATACTTCAAAAATGTTTACCTCTTCAAGCAGTCAAACATGGTAAGAGGTTATTGTAACCAGAATTCTGGTTCTTAAAGCTTGTTTTGAAATTGATATCCGAAGGTATCTAATTTCAGGTACAATGGAGAGGCTGGCAGCTCATTTAAATATTTTTGTGATTATTGTGCTATGCCTTCTATTTCTGTCTTGAAAATATTAGGCTGAGATTTAGGCTGATATTGCCGATATGGCTAAAAATGTTGTGTTGCATGAGGTGTTTCTGCCTGTATTGACTCTACCAATACGGTTAACACTGACAAATTTCATAGGTGAAAGGACTCTACCAGTGAATTTGGCTGTAAGGAATCCCATTTGCCATCTTCTGGTCCTTTTTAAAGCAGTTTAGCTTGCATAAGATAGTGAGCCATCAACAACTTCCCATTTTATTTACCCTAGCAGGGATAGCATCCATATGTCTTGGACCTCTCAGCTCTCCACAGGAGATAATTTCTTTTTGTAATGGAAGCTAAGCACCTTATATATATATTAAAGCAGAGTGGATTATGGGATTCCAGATTTCCTCCTCACCTAAATTATATTTGTGATGGTCACAGGAGGTGGCAGACAAATTTTGACAACCTCAAAAAAGTATCCCAAGATAGGGTGAGAACTAATAATTTTAACAGGAAAAGATGACAGCTGGCACAAATTGGTTGTCCTTGAAGATCAATATGTTGTTGAGTAAAAAAACCCCACCATTTTCACATAGTGCAGTCTCTCTCCTGTCTGCGTAGCTGGTAGAAATATACTGTTGGCACTTGAGTGGCACACCACATGAAAAAAGTGGCAATTTTTCTGATGGAGGAAATAGACTAAGCAATAGCCCTTCTAAATATGAACTCTTCAAAAAATAGAGGAATGCTAAAACTTTTCCAGAGTTAGAATGTCAGGGAGAGAGAGTGAGAGACAGGGAGATCTATACAGATAATATGGGAGGCCCACCATCTGGAGGAATGTGAGTGAATGGGTTTTTTTACATCAACTTTGAGATGTGCTAAAAAGATTAGACATCTTAACAGTGCTAATCCAGTTTCTCATACCAGGCTCCCTGCAAAGTCATGAATAATTTTTGAAATTTTGAACTAGACAACGTCTAAGAATTTGAATTGCCCACTCAAGTACAAAACTCTAATAAAAATCAAGTAGATATTTCTTCAATAATCAGAATAAAAACATTAAGAAACAGAGAAAAATAAGAATTAAAGAAAAAAATATGAAAAAATAGGATAAATTAGATTATGTAAAAATTAAAGCAAACTTTAAAAAAATTCTTTATTTTTCTGCTTTAGCTTTATTATTTTTTTTCCCCAGAAAATAGAAAACTATTTTTTACCATCAAAATTAAGTTAGTTCTTGGGAATCAAGTATAACTTCAAAAGTGTAATAAAAGTGAGTACAAAGAAAAAATATTTCCAATTAACTCCTGCCATCGGATGCTACAAGAAAAAAGAGTGAAAATTTAACTGTTTTTCAGGCAGACAAGAAAAAAGTCAGTGGTGATTTCAGATAAGATATCATCTTTTCACCAGTCTGAAATCTGAAAAGTGTCTGTGGACTTATTTTCACCTATGGTTTATCTAAATGAAAATCAGAATTATTAAGTAAATTTAGTGCATTTCTCTCAAGCTTTATGAGAAAATTGATAAATTAGACCACTAGTTTTCAGTCTTTTAGGTCACTCACAGCTGTAAACGTGAGTACTGCTGTATGAAAATTTTAAACATGAGTAATTCTATCCCTTATTTCTATGCATACCTTTTGTTTTAGGAAGAAAAAAACATTCTGGAAATCAACGTTCTCCTCCCTTTAACAGACAGCTCTTCTTCCAGACTGGTTATGAATAAATAAAATGTCCCTGGACTGTTTCAAAGTATTCTCTGGATATTCTGACCTGCTGTAAGCCTCCTGAGGAGAAGAAATAAAGGGATTTAATGGACAAACACCTATTTACAACAAGTGGAAAAAAGCAGAAAAGGAATGTAATGTACCCATAGCTTTAAATATAGTTCAATATTACAGCACAAAGTTTAAATTGTAGTTTACTGTTTGAGAGTTGGAGGGCAAAACTTTACAGAATAGAAAGTTTATTCATACCTAGTCATGTTCTATTTCTCTGGTGGGCCTACGTGACCAACAGCAAACACCCATCCAGCTGCTCGCTCACTTCCCCTCTCCCATGGGACAGGGGTAAAATAGGTGGAAGGCAAAAAGATTTGTGGGTCTAGACAATGACAGTTTAATAAGGAAAGAGAAAACTACTCATGCAAGCAAAGCAGAAAGAGGAATTTATTAACCACTTCCCATCAGCAGAGAGATGTTCAGCACTTCCTAGAAAGTAGGGCCTCAGCAAAGGTAATGGCTGCTTGGGAAGTTAAATGCCATAACCACAAATGTCTCCCCTTCCTCCTCCTTTCCGTAAGATTTTAATGTTGTATCGTATGGAATTTCCATTTGGTCGCTTGGGGTCTGTTGTCCTGACTGTGTCTCCTCCCAGCCTTTTACAGACTCCCAGCCTGCTTGCTGGGGGAAAAGGGTGGTGGTGTAGGTTGACCCCAGAACGCAGCTCAGCCCCACAGAGCCGTGCTCTCATTCCCCTCAAGTGGGATGGGGGAGAGAATCAGAAGGGTAAAAGTGAGAAAACTGATGGGTTGACATAAAAACAAATAGGTAAACCTGTATGTGCAAGCAAAGCAAAATAAGGAATTTATTTACTACTTGCCACTGGTAGGCAGATGTTTAGCCATTTCAAGGAAAGCAGGACTCCTTCACATGTAACAGTTACTTGGGAAGACAAACACTGTAACTCTGAATATCTTTCCCTTCCTCCTTCTTTCCCCAGCTTTTATTGCTGATTGTGATGTCAAATGGTATGGAATATCCCTTTGGTCATTTGGAGTCAACTGTCCCAGTTGTGTCCCCTCCCAGCTTCTTGCACACCCCCAGCCTACTGGCCAGTGGAGCAGTGAAAGCAGCAGAAAAGGTGCTGATGCTGTATAAACACTGTTCAGCAATAAGGAAAACATCAGTGTGTTATCAATGCTGTTTTGGTCACAAATCCAAAACACAGCACCATACGAGCTTCTATGAAGAAAATTGACTCTATCCCAGACAAAATCCATACAAGGCGGCGGGGCACAGTGGGAAAGAGAAAACACCTTGATGTTTCACAAGCACTGTACAGCAAATAAAGAAAACACGGACGTGTTATCAACACTGTTTTAGGCACAACGCACCCCACCATACAGGCTGGTGTGAAGAAAGTTAACTCCATCCCAGCCAGCCCCAGTACAATTTTTTATGTGAAATTCTAAGATGTCACTTTATGGTGATACATTATTCTGCCACGAATGTGCTCTCTTTACCTATATATAAATCATGAAATCTACCCAATCATAGATACTAATGAAATGTGGCAAAAAGACTATGTGATGGAGAAGTTCATCCTATTTATGGAAACGATTGCACTCCTTCCTACCCATCCAAGCATCTTATCTTTTAATTAGAGGGAGTCATTTTGTGCACCAAACACTGCAATAACATTGTAGGTCATAATTCTCCTACGTGCTGAACAAAATCACAAAAAAGTCTATAACTGAAACTCAAAGATTCAATCAGATGAATAGTAGGGATGCACAAGAAAAGACGAGAATGACACAAAGCCAGAAGAACAACATATGAACACAACACTTAAAAGGGGAAAGTATATCTTTCAAGAGGAAAGTTGATATTAAAAGCCAGATCATGAAATTTAACTGCAAGCAACTTTAGGTCAGTCAGCAACAGCAGGCCCTGAGGAAATGTTTCGAGCAAAGTCATTCTTTTCTGTTCCTTTGGAAGCTGGAAGTTTAAGGAAGACATATTACTCTCTTGTTGAGCTACCATACAGATACTATATAGAACTTCACTAGATAGAAAGACTATATCATACTCTGGGTTATACATAGTATACAGGTCCATTTGGAACATTATTTCCCTTCCTTGAAACATTGTTGTCCACCATTGAAGCACAAGATTCGAAATGGTACTTCTTCCTAAGGACATGAGGGTAACCAATCTGCTTCTCAAAAATAAACAAACATTTTGCAAAGGATATTTGATTTCTTTTTGGGTGCTTTCTTATTTTGTTCATCCTATGTCACAACAACTAGTTATTTGTAGAAATTATGAAGTTGCTTGAGAATGCCTGCTAAACTTGAAATAGGCAAATGAACATTTGATGGACTGAGCTGTTTAAATGCCTTGAAAGCTCAGATTTTTCAGGAAATGGTTCCTTGACAACAATTCTTTTCCAGGAGAACATTCCATAATCATCTTTCTCACTCTTACTGAGTGAATGATTTATATTTTTCATGGTGATATTAAACAGAAGTGGTACACTTCACATTTTAAAGTACTCATAAAACTTTAAATGATCAGGCAGCACTTACTTTTTCCTAATTATCCCACTGGTGGACTTTCAGTTCTGCTTCATCTTTGTCCAGTGGCCAGGCATGTAAAACTCAGACAGGAAATTACAATTTTTACCTACCTACAATGGATACAAAGACCATCTTCCTGCTGTCAACTACATTTAATTCCATTTATACATTCTTCAGGAAAATACAAAATTATACTGGGGCAATGCTGAAGTTTAACATGAAAAAAAACTAAAACAGATCAATAATGAAAGAAGAGTTTGAGGTTAGCATGATCCAGGATGAAATCTTTCCATCCAGTGTTAAAGAAGAGATCATGAATGACAGTAAAAGAATTTGAACAATGCAAGATCAACAAGGGTCAAGAATGAATGATCAGCAAGGGAGAGAAGTGGAATAGATGGAAAGACAGAGAGACAGGCAACCCAGTAAAACAAAATAAAATAAAAAGACAGTAGAAGAGAAATATTGAGAAAAGTGATTGTGAAAAAGAACAAAACACAAATAGGGATTTAAATAAAAAACTTGGAATATTTAAAGAAGCTTATTTTCAAAGAGTAACAGTTCAGCATTTCTTATCCAAAAAACTCAGGCCATTTAAGGTAGTTGTGTAGAAGATCAAGAATTAAAAAAAAAAAGCATATCTGAGTCACTTTGAAGACCTTCATCTACACGCTGATCTACTCTTTCATCAGCCAGCTATGCTATGTTCTTAAGGACTATACTATAAGTCTAAAGATTGCACTAAACAGCAATCATCAAATGAAAACTGGGTGATCTTTCTGTTTATTTTCTTGAAGCGAGAACATATGAAAGACATTGCTTCAAAGCTGTTGTAATGGAAGGAATAGAATCTTCCAAAATCATGAGTATTACCCAGAGAAATAATTTTGCAGTTCAGAACCCACAAATCAAAGTAGATATAAAATTGTAGTGGTAGCTTAGTTATATTTAAGTGCAACTTCAATATTGAGGCTGAGGGTTCAATGTGGATCAAATGTAGCTTTTCAAGGACAAATTCATCTACCTTGTCCTTCCTCAACTGTAGTTCTTAAAAGTTAATTTTTTGATTTTGTTTCTTTGCTAAATAACAAAAGCAAAATTCCAGAAGTTAATTAATCTTATATAGTTAGTATTAGTGTGTTTGTGGCATTGTGCCTTTCAGTTTAATTAGTCTCATATCTCTTTGTCAAACAATGTCAGAAACTAATCTCTACTCATTAGCATACCAATAGGTTATCAGTTTAAAGATAAGACAGTAGGTCTGTACCATTATCAAGAAGAAATATCTTACTTCACACTTAACATGAGGTTGCACCTGCCAGTCTCTCTTATACAATGAAACATGTATTGCTGAAACAGACGGTGAAAATCTCTTATAAATGGTCCAGAGCTTCTCAGAAAATCCTATGCTTATCCAAAAGATTATACTGGAAAATTAACAAATAGCTCTGTTTTTTTTAGTAATTATATTTCTAAAGATAAACCACATTATAAAGAATAATCTGATCCTTGGAAAGAATTAAAATAAAATTCTTGTTTTGAAGTTATAGATTGCAGATTGAATTAATTTTATTGTAAAAATAAATGTAAATTGAGACATAACTGCTTGCAAAAAATATTAATTAAAACCAACATTTCTGTACAGCCAGCCTCTATGAAGAAATATCTAAAAATCTTAATGAATTCCACATTACTTCATGTTGTGGTTTAGCCCCAGCCGGCAACTAAGCATCACACAGCCGCTCACTCACTCCCCCTCCCACAGTGGGATGGGGGAGAGAATTGGGAAAAAACTCGTGGATTGAGATAAAAACAGTTTAATAGGACAGAAAGAGAGAAAGAAACAACAATGATAACAACAATAATAATACCAACAAAGGAATGTACAAGAACAAGTGATGCCCAGTACAGCAATTGCTCACCACCTGGCGATCGACAGCCCACCCCCAGGCAGTGATTCCCACCCCCCAGTCAACTCCAGTTTATGTACTGGGCATGACATTGTATGGTGTGGAATATCTCTTTGGCCAGTCTGGGTCAGCTGACCCGGCTGTGTCCCCTCCCAGCTTCCCGTGCACCCCCAGCCTTTCTGCTAGCAGCCCAGCACGAGAAGCTGGACTGTCCTTGACTACTTAGCAACAACTCAAAACATCAGCACGTTATCAACATTTTCTCATCCCAAATCCGAAACAGTCTCACACTAGCTTCTGTGAAGAAAACCAGCTCTATTCTGGCTGAAACCAGGGCACTTCATCAGGTACTTCAACTATAACAAAAGTAGAGAATCCCATAATATGGTCTAGAGCTACATTTCCTGTCTTGTCCATCCTTTGTGTTCCAACTAATATACTATGACCAATTTTCATTTAATATAAATAAATATGATTGACCTATTACTTCAAGGTAAGCTAGTTCTATGATTTTTTTTAAGATAAAGAGATAATCCCTGAAAGAATATCAACTATATTTCTAAAACTATTTTCTATGCTGTCTATTTTTTTGTATTGTCTAACTCGTCTGTTCTCAGCATAGTTTCCATGGCTAGAAAAAACACTAAACAAAAATAACCAACCAAAACATAAATATATGTGGAAGTATCCAAGATATCTTACCTGTTAGTGCCTTCCAGAATGATAACGTAGGTAATACTTTCTTGAATATCTGAAAATAAGAACGATATATCTTCCAACTTGGCAAGTTTCTTATTCAAGATTTACAAAGAAAACACTACATTTCCAGTACCATACAAACTAGAGATAGAAGATGTCCTCTTGATCATGTGGTTGATTTTAGGTAAACATAATTTTTCAGGCCCAAATGGAAGCCTGTTTGTTACTGTGTTTGGTATGGATTGTCTTTAAGCAAGTGTATTTTATCCTAAAATTTAAAAATTCTAGTGTTCACCAACAATGGATACTGGTTTACTGAACAAATTGAAACAGTCACATATTTCCTCTTCCACAATCCACACCTGTCTTCTTTCTCCAACTGACAGGGTTATACCCTATCTGCTTTCTTCAACTGTTCATATGTGTTACACCCTGTCTTGACTAGGAAATTCATCGTTTATGCTCTCAAGGGTGGGGCATTCTTCCATGTGTTTTGTATTCTGTTCTTACTATACTTCTAAATGCTATAGAGTTCAAAAGTAATGTCTTATTTGCATTTAGCTAACGCTTACCTATATATTTCATTCATTCTTTTTCTCACTGTCCTTACAGGATTTCTTGCATCAGTGTAGGTTCTTGTTCGCCCATGGCCCTCCAATAAATCTGCCAACACTTTCCACCATATGCAGTAGCAGAAGCATGGAAGCCTTTGAGAAGCTCCACTTGAACAACAATGCAGCGTCATCTCTTGGCTTCTGGAATTCTGTATGCCAGAAATTAGAAGATTTATGGCCTATTTTCATCGTAGCCATAAAGTTTACAACAGATTAGTGGATGGAATTCTAAATTACATGCATGATAGGGCTGAAATATCATCCTGCAATATTTATATCAATACAATATTTATATTGTTACTTAATCAATATAATTTTATTTTTCAAGGAGCGCTATGAACATAAATGAGAAAGGCTTCAATTCCCTAGTCACACACTACTGAGAATCATTTCACATGGAAGATAGGGTGAAAGAAAATGATCTCATAAGGTAAAGATGTGTATTTTATGTTCCTTGCAGTAGGATAAGGAGCAATATGCTTTAACTGCAAAAAGTTGATACAACAATGGTATGAAAACATCGTGTGTTCTGATTCAAAACAATTGCAAAGCTTTAGTGTTTGCTGAATCATCACAGCTGGCAAATAGATTCAGCCAGAATAGATTCTTTTTGCAGGAATCAAAGACTTCAACTTCTAATGTTCATATTATAATCAATTGTAATTCTTTACCATCTGTGTGCTCAATTCACTAGAAGAAAGTCAGGAATATATGTTTAAGATGATGTACGTTTATGGTATATTTAATCTTTGTTACTCAAGTTAAAGTCTAACAGCGGTAATGATAATGATACTATTTAAAGAATAATAAAACTAGTCTCCTATTCAGTTTTACTTTATTATTCAGGTCAAAATTTCTGATACTAAAGTCCGCTTAAAGTTATATCTCTTCCATATAAAGATATAAATGTCAAAACTTCTATAACAACAGACTATAAAATTGCCCAACCAAAACTGGCAGTAACAGTTTCTCAGTATAAAATATAGTGTAGTTAATAAAGCTAATAAAGGTCATGTTTAAGGAAGCAGGGTAAGCAGCTTTAGTGATAATTAACATTTTAGTCAACATAAATTTAACAGTTAAGAAAAGATAATAAAGGAGTTTAACATATTTCTCTCCAATGCCTTTCATTAAGAGCAGCATTCATTTACTGCTTTTGTGGTTTATTAAAATTTAAAATATTGAATCATGAAATTACAGAGATAGAATTTTTAGAGCTATAGATGTTGAAAGTGGGCAATATTTACTTAAGAAAACACTTTTCCTCTCATACACACGTCATGTCATTACAATGTTTGCATAGCAACAAAAAGTAGCACAAATTTCAAAATTCTCAAACATGTACATTACAAAAATGTGAAAAGTCATGGGATTATGATGACAATGTGGTAATATACCATACTGCCTCACCACTACACTTTACTGGATGTAGTGTATTGAACAGAGGATTATATTTTGAAACTTTTAAGTGCAGCATGTTGATAGCCAAAAATGAATATGCTGTGACAAAACATGCAGAATGGGGGAGATCATCAAAATAACAGATTCTAGCCATGGTCATGATATTCTGACTCATATTGTAAATTTCAGCCAGTCGCACTGATTTGAGTTGTTATAAGATGTTGTTTCACAGAAGTGAAGCATCACAAAATAGCTAATCCTGCAGTGGCAAATTGCCAGGATTCAGGCTGTACCTCTGGCATTAATTATTGCCTCTATCCCAGCCAGGAAATGACCTTATCACCCCAATTGCGAATGATCAAAGATTAGACATGTCACCTTCTGAGGCTGCAATTAGTGTGGTTATTAGCAGGGTAACACTTCAGGGAGCCGAGGCAGATGATTTAGCATTACTGGAGAGAAGCACGAGATTTCCTACTGTGGAATCACACTGTCTTGGACAGCACTAACTTTTAATAAGGTTGTAAAATGACAATTTGCACTTCAGACTAATTTTCGAATTTGCCTAGGACAAAGCCACTATTTCTTTATAAATCTATTTCCCTTCGGAAAGAAGTACTGTGATTTTCATTTCAAGTCGCATGACAATGTCATATTGAGTCAGTAGCTCATGATTAGATGTTACAGGAAAACATAAGTAGAGATGAAATTTTAATATTACCATATATATTATTTATTATATGTTTGTCTACATAATTTTCTATACTTTAATAAGCATTCTTCAAAGTTCAAAATTGTGTAATGTTTTTGAAAGTTAAACTCAATCACCATTCACCTGTCTCAAAATCTAAATCAACTCTTTTAATTTCTTGAGTTTTCCATAATTTGTAAATTTTTGGTGAAGAACAGAATAAACTTCCCATATTCCAGGAAGAAGCAGTTAACGACCTGCTTATGTCACCTGGACATCCACAAGTCTATGGCGCTTGATGGGATCCACCCAAGAGTACTGAGGGAGCTGGTGGAGGAGCTTTCCAAAATACTCTGCGTTATTTACCACCAGTCCTGGTTAACAGGGGAGGTCCCAGATGACTGGAGGTTTGCCAATGTGACACCCATCTACAAGAAAGGCTGGAAGGAGGATCCAGGGAACTACAGGCCTGTCAGCCTGACCTCAGTACCAGAGAAGATTATGGAGCAGTTCATCATGAGGGGGATCACAGGGCATGTGCAGGACAACCAAGGGATCAGGCCCAGCCAGCATGGATTCATGAAAGGCAGGTCCTGCTTGACCAACCTGGTTTCCTTCTATGACCAGGTGACCCACCTAGTGGATGAGGCAAAGGCTGTGGATGTTGTCTACCTGGACTTTAGTAAAGCCTTTGACAGCGTCTCCCACAGCATTCTCCTGGAGAAACTGGTGGCTCGTGGCTTGGACAGGTTTATTTTTCTCTGGATAAAGAACTGGCTGAATGACCGAGCCCAGAGAGTTGTGGTGAACGGAGTAAAATCCAGTTGGTGGCCAGTCACAAGTGGTGTTACAAGGGCTCAGTTTTGGGGCCAGTCTTGTTCAATATCTTTATTGATGATCTGGATGAGGGAATTGAGTGTTCCCTCAGTAAGTTTGCAGATGACACCAAGCTGGGTGGGAATGTTGATCTGCTGGAGGGTAGGAGGGCTCTGCAGAGGGATCTGGACAGGCTGGATCAATGGGCCGAGGTCAACTGTATGAGGTTTAATAAAGCCAAGTGCCGGGTCCTGCACTTCGGTCACTACAACCTCATGCAACACTGCAGACTTGGGGAGGAGTGGCTGGGGGGGTGCCCGGCAGAAAAGGACCCGGGAGAGCAGCCCGGAAGAAAGGGACCTGGGGGTGCTGGTTGACATCCAGCTGAACATGAGTCGGCAGTGTGCCCAGGTGGCCAAGGCGGCCAACAGCATCCTGGCCTATATCAAAACTAGTGTGGCCAGCAGGAGTAGGGAAGTGATTGTGACCCTGTACTTGGCGCTGGTGAGGCCGCACCTTGAATACTGTGTTCAGTTTTGGGCCCCTCACTACAAGAAAGATGCTGAGGTGCTGGAGCGTGTCCAAAGAAGGGCAACGAAGCTGGTGAGTATAATGTGACCTGTCAAATATTAAACTATTCCAATTATCATATGATTATTACCAAGTTTTTAGAAAAGAATATTGTAACGTCTGGGTAATTTTCTCAACAGGTCAAGTTAAAAATAAAATTCAGATACTCATATATCTTCATCTTTTTAAGAGCTGAAGTGACAAAAAGTCTTTATCACTCTGTTCATTTTGTGAAATTATGATGACAAAGGCTGGAATTTTCTTATAGCCATGACTGAAATATATTAGTTCTCTCCTGAGAACATTACATATATATATATATGTAGATCATGCATGTTTCAAATTTCAGCAGTAAACTACCAACCTGTATCAGTTTACTTTATCACTGGTTCATAAGATGGGTAATAATGAAATCTAAATGTGTCTTTAATTAAAAACATTAAGAATAATTTCATTTTCATCTCTGAAATTTGAAAAACCTGATGCCAATATTTGGATTGTGATTAAAGCAATGAAATACAAACTCATGCATGCTACAGTTGCATGTGCGTCTGAGCTGCGTAAAAGATGAATTCTGAACATAACTATATTGTTGAATGGTACTTAGAATGGTATTTGTAGCAGATAACAGAACTTAGAAATCTTTTAGAATTTAAAAAAAAATGGAACATAATTGTAGCAGACTAGAATGTATCATAGTTATCACCTGTGTTTCTGTAACCACAAATAATTAATCATCTAAAATTCCACCTGCTTCAGAAGCAGTTGTTGCTGACGAGGTTGACCTCACTTCCAGGATGATTTGTTCATGCAGAGGAACTTGCAGGCAGAAATGTAGGTCTTCTGATATCATTGGGAATTTTATCATTACCTTCAGCATTACCGTCTTGAAGTTTTTTATGTGTTCTATCAGTCTGCCCTATCAAGACACACAGTTATGAAGATGACAGTCATCATAGTTAAATATTTGTTGATAAGAATGCTATGGAGAGCACTATCAGCTTCATCTGTGTTGATGTTGTCATTCATTAGGAGGAATTTTAAATGGTACTTGAAAATTATAAAATGTAATATTTACTGCAAACTACAATGTATTATAGATATTGTCTGTGTTCCAATAACTACATCTAAATAGAAAGGATATTGTTAGTTGGTGCTTTTTCTACATCACAAATTCCGTTGCTGGAATTGAACTATAAAGCTGCATTGCAGAAGGTATTTTAACATCATTGTTGATTATATGGGAAACATTAGCTATGTTTATTGCTGCTGACATACATTTAGGTATACATTCATTTAAATTTTAGATTGTTATAACAAATATAGATGTGTTTATTTTTTAACAAACATGATTCTTGAAATAATATGCTGTTCTCTCCTCCTCTGTCACAATTACCACTGATAAGCTGACAAATGACCCAGGAGAAGGACACAGGCTTCCACCCTGTATCAGATTTATTTCATCACACACAAGAAACTACAACCAGGGAAGGTCAGTCAAGGTGACTACATCCTCCATAAAGTCAAAAAACCTTAAATTTAAATAAACTTCATAAATACCTCAGTTCAGACCAGAATGTAATGACACAGAGTAGCTCATTTATGAAGAATGCTTCTCATTCAGTGAATGCTGATACATGTGTTCTGATGCTACTTCACTTTATTCCCAACAGGGTAAGAATTTTCTTTTTGTTAAAAGCATGTTTAAGGGGAACCTATTTTTTTTCTAACCAGGGAGAGAAAAAGAAAGAGATCTATTTTTAAGGGTCTTCAGGGAAGTAAATCCATTGCCCACAGGAGCTGCTTTCTTTGTAGGAAATGCTGACAAAATAGATTCAACCCATGCTATAAACATTATTTTGAGTCAGGTACACCATCCAATATGTCCTAAGCTCTAGCTGCTTGTCATATCCTGCCATTCAAGCTGAGATCAGGTGAGATTCTGATAACTAGAATTTAATGTGTGGAGCCAACATCATGTCATTTTACATGGAGTGTTCTCAGCCCTGCAACCTACTGACATGAACAAAACATATGCCCAGATATTGCAAATCTTAAACAGTACCACTTCTACCTATTACATACTGTGTCATATGCAACTGAAGCATAGTATGCTCATCACTCATTCTCTTTTCTAATGTTGGACTTTCCAGCAACTGATATACCTGTAAATGTTTGTTCTCCTTAGAAATTATGCATCCAGTATCTCCCCCTTGGACTCCTGGACTGAGAAGTGTGACACCTTCAGGCATTCCCTGGTCCACTGATATCTCCTTCAGCCTGTGCTGACCTGGACAGGCAAGACACATCTCCCTAGAGGGATGGCTCACAGACACCTAACAGTATTTAGGTTCCTCCAAGCATGACCATCTTTATTCTTTGTCTCTGCTGAAGAAAAACATGGAGCATCATGACTTTCCTCTCCACCCTTTCTCTGGCTCTTGAGAATTGTTAAATCTGATTCTCTAAAGCAGGGCTTCTGGGGTGTCTAATATGATCCCCTGTTTGGGCAGTGTAATCTGCTCCTACCAGCTTGCAACCTAGGACACAGGAAGGACTACTTGGCTGGCCCTTCACAAGAAGCCCTGTGCTCAAAACTGCTTTCCTTTCTTAGAGCTTAAAGATGTATTTTAGTTCTCCAGATTTAAAGAATTGCTGCATTTTTGCAGATAGTGTAAACTTCAAATGCATATTATAATATATACAATTGAAAGATAGCAGCTGCTTCACTGCACAGCCAAAGTTTTAGGTGATAAGCAAATCAGTTTCCCAGAACCATGGGGAACTGCTGTTCACCTCAATTCACCATCAGTGTATTACAGGCCAGAAACAGCAACATCTATACTTTTAGGTACAAATAAATGAAATAATAGGAAAAATCTTATATTTACCTCATACAGAATGAAAATAACAGTGATATCTTTTGAATGTCTGAGAATTGATTAACATTGCATAAACACACACACATATTAATTGATGGCGTCTAAATAACAAGAATCTTAACATCATTCAGCCACTGCTCCCATTATCCACTTTTATGTTTTTCATACTATTCCCCTAAAACATATACATCTCCAATATTAATATCATTGCAATGATCACTGGTTTTCAAAATTTAAATTACTGTTATACAACACCAACCCAGTGTTGTTCATTCAGTTTTGACATGAAACTTGTCAAACAACTGGTTCAGTTACATGATCTTTCAATATATTTCTTGCTGCATGTCAGTAAGTAATGCATAGAAAAGCATAATTTGTTTAATGGAAATTGTTTACTTTGAAATGTGGATTCACACTGCTGAATCCTAGATAACAAGAAAAAAATAAAATCAGGAATTTTTACTTTTAAAAATTTGTAACTTGTAAAATCAATGACAAGAAAATACTTAAGTAAGTATTTATTGATAGGAACATATTTTATAGTCTGTTTATATTAGTATATATATAAATTATTTTTTTAGAAAAGAAAAAAGGGAGAATTTTGCAGAAAAGAGAGATTAATAATGATAAATTTTTTAGATACTCTAAATGGTATGCATATGTCAAGATAAAATTATGGCCCCAGTAAGACTGATGTGTGCTTTGCCATTGACTTCAGTATCACTGATTTCTGACCTACATAACCATGACAGCAAAAGCATTTGGATAGAAAGCATTCCACATGATGGGTCTTAACATAT